>NW_024103962.1:1800000-2085000 GCF_003945595.2 Pipra filicauda
ACATAGAGTTCTCAAATGTAGTTACCTGAACAGGGTTTTCCCAGTCATCCTACCTATTTTTCCACAGCTGTCTAAATCTGTAGCCACATCTAATGAGATATGTAAGGAAGCAAGGGCATCTCTTGCCTATCTACCGATTAACCTTCCAGTGTAGTTCATCCCTAGAGGGCTGGGGCTGTTTAGCTTGAAGGAGAGTCAGTTTTGAGGGACTCGATAGCAGTTCCCATTACTAATGGGAAGGGTGTCAAGAAGAGAGGGTGGAGTTTTTGTCAGTGATCCATCTTCCATGATGGGAAGGTGAGTCAACAGGTGTGTGTTAAAACAGGAGTGTTCAGCCTGGTTGTAAAGAACATTTTTCATTATGAGGACAGTTAAGCAGTGAAACAAGATACCTAGAAAGGTTGTGCAGTGTCCATCTCCATAGGTTTTGAAGATCCTATTGAATAAAGCCATAAATAACCCGACTGGACCTGATCAATGATCCCACTGCTTACAGGTGGCAGAACTAAATGATATTCTGATGTCCCTCCAACCTTAGTTATCCTGTGGTAGTACGACAAAGTCTTTTCTATCTCAGAACCATTTCTTCTATTCTTTAAGAAAATCCTCTTTTGAGCCCAATCTCATATAAATATCTTTGAATGATGAACGACACGGGAAGAAATTAATTTTGCCAAAATAATATTGCCTGAGAGTGGACTACACTTAGGCACAACTGGAGGAAGTAGTTTTGGGTTTTTTGCAAGGGCTGTTACCTTACCAGTCCAAAGCCTGCAGTGTTCTTCTACAAGTTCATGTCATCCAGTGATTATGAACAGGATGACATGACATATAATGTATATATAACAACATGCAGCTAATAAGCATTGTACAATTATGCCATATTGGGCTTCAGTGCATTGTTGTCAAATGGCCAAATGACTTTAAAAGAAAAAAAAAAGTCAATCTCCTTTAAGTGTTTCTCTTTTTCTTCCTCTTCTATCTGCTCCATATTATTTTCATCTAGCATATTTCCCTGCCCCTTCTGCTCAGTAAATTATATTGGCTCTGAGGAACAGTAGGTTTACTTTCATATGTGCTATTTGGCATCTAGTCTCAAGGATGTCACATCAGGCAAAACCAAAACACACTACTCTTGTCTACTCGGAACACAAATCCTGGACATCATCTGAAAACTCCTCTTGGAAATTAAACTATTATGTTTTGACTCTGCTCATAATTTTTTTTGTGAGCATTCATTTATCTTAAAGCCAAAAGAATGTTGAAACACATGGAAGAAAAGAATATTTTTTGCTTTTGGTGTGTTGTACTCATATTTCATTTAAAAAAAATATTTTTCTTCCAAACCAGGTAGGTCCCATGCATTCATATTCCTCTCATAGATTCACACAGAAGTTGTGCCCACATTTTACATAGGCTTATGCATAAAAACAAATTGTGTAAAAAAGATGAAGTCATGTGCTAGTTTTGTATTCATTTTCTGGCAGGATCAGCTAATCTTTATCTGAAACATCAACCTGAGAAATCCTAAAGCAGAGCTTTACAGGAAAATATAGTACCCTGATGGAGAGAAAATGGTCCTAGAAGAAGGAATGTGCAAACAAAACTGTGAGGTTTTTGAGCTTGCAGAGAACAGAGGAGCATTCAGAAATCATGATCTGTTTTCAGTCATGAATATCTTGTAAAACTGGAGCGAGAGGCATGTTATCTTCAAGCACATAAAGCTAATGATTTTCTAGCGGTTCTTTCTTCTCAGCTGTGGAGACCAAACTTGAAAAAGCTAAAATAATAAATAATGAAACAATTTACAAGCAGAAGAGGAGAGTACTTGAAATTTACTCACTCCGGGTGATAGCTTTTCTCTCTGATTATGGTTGAGAAAAATGTCTTTCTTAGGACTTTCCCTGGAGCGTTTCTGTAGGTATCCTTTTAGCTAAAATAACTCAACCACCAAACAGTGATTTAAACTATAATTTGTACAGACTGATTTGTAATGCTGCAATTTATTTATTTAAGTCTAGCTGAACGTGAACTTATTGAAAAAAAGATGCTTTACTGTCACTTTTCTAATGGAAACAAAAGAGGACCAATTTTTCCTTGATTTTTTTGGAGTCATCTCGTGAAACTACACGAATGTCTTAAAGGTGACCTACTGAATACTGAGGTAAGTGGGAATTTTTCCATTAGGAATGACAGGCATTTGATTTGATGCCTTCTCCATATGCACAACACCAGGAAGAAGAGAAGCCCTCCAGATTCCTAAAAAACTGGTGGAACGTTCCTTTTCTATGCTTTATAGCTCAGAGAGAGAGAGAGTATATTCCACAGAAACACCATCCATCATCCCTAAGTTCCTGGGGATCTGTGCTACTCTACCATCTACTCAGAGCTGCGGTTATAAGAAACAGTGGAGGCTAAGAAATTTAAAACCTGACTTTCACCTGGTGTAAACTGACAGATTCTGTTGAAATCAGTGCCAATTTCTCGCCTGTGACTTATTTTTTTGATGCAGAATGTTAAAATTTAAATGGGGCATCTTAAATTCATGTTAACTTTCAGGAGCACCTACCCATATGAAAATATTGGTGTAAATTAGAAAAAAACAACTGCACAAACTTGCATATGTTCTCTCTTTGCCTTTCCATCTGTACATTTTCAAATAAACTCTTTGGGATTTGAGGATTCATTACCAGCTGAGAAAAACTGACACCCCGAAGGCTGGTCTATTTAATCCAAAATCCATTATCCCAAGAAAACTTTTTCTTTGCTTACGTCTCTGCTGAAAAATTGAGTCTACATGTCAGAATGGGTGCAATGATTTTGTTGCTGCTGGTTAAATGGTTTCAGTTTACAGAGGGTGTTTCTAGGGAGATGGCTAGTGCCCTGTCTGCTCGCCAGCAGGCTCATTTGGCTTGTCTAGCAGCAATTAATTTAGTTTATAAGTACAAGATTACAGCAGGGGGTAGTAGCAGAATTTAGAGAAGCACAGGAAAGGAGAAGCTGCAGCCGAAATGACTTGGTACCCTAAGCAACACAAACAACAACAACCAAAGAAGCAGAGCCAGGCAGGAACTGGATTGTCCAGGATACTGTCCTGATGTGGTGCATAGCAATCTTGAGCACTCAGACAGCAGAAAAGTCCTCGTGAAACCAGGGGGAAAAAAATAACAACCACTTCTGGAAGCTGCAGGGACACAGAGAACTCTCTTTCCCAGGGTGAGGGCTTCTGCCTACCACACCCAGCATCAAGTGTTTTGAAACCAAAAACAAACCCCTGCACAACAAAAGAAGAACAGTAATAACACTAATAATACTAAAATAAGAGGAGTTTGGCACCTTCCACTGAGAATCTATACAACATACAGCAAGGCCAAGCAACCGGTTATCTTGGCCAAAATAACTGATGGCAAGAGCTGAGTGAATCATTTCATCTTTTCACAGTAGAACACCTTTTGCTTGTATTGGGCTGTTTTGTGCATGTGCCAGCGGGATACCAAACAGCCAGTCACAGTTTTCTCAAATGCTTTTTCTGTCTGAATGTATATTTGTTACACTATCTATACTAATCAACTTTACTTAAAATTAGAGCTCTGCTGCTGTTAGGCTACTGGGAGACATTGCATTTTTCAATTCACAAAGTGTGCTGTATAAACATACTCAGAGTTAACACATTAAAAAGCCAGCTGATGCCAATATCCACCTGTATACATATGGAAGCCTTTTTTGGTCAACTCACATGGCTAGAGATTCATTTGTGTGCATGTGCATTGCAAGCAAACACAGATAGATGTGATTGAGTCTGAAGTGGATTAATTAAAAATACAAATTAATGTGTTCAGCACAGCAAAAGAGATACATTCTTATTGAACTTTAACCAAGTGTTTCAATTCCTTGTAGATCCAGGGTGGAATTAGACTTAAAGCTAAGCTTATGATTCAGTATTTTATTGAATCACAGCCCATTTGCAGGAGCATTTTAGGGGTGATATTTTGCTTTTTAGCCAAGCCTACTTATTAAATTACAGTTTCTGCATGGTCACATTTTTATTTTCTTTATTTTGAGTTCATTTTAAAATGACAGGCCATAAAAAATTTCATTTGTCTTTAGAAAAGTCCAAACCCAGCAGCTCTCAGAAGCTGTTGATTTATGGTGTCCTGCCTTCACGATCTTGCAATGAGCATTTGTTCTGATGATGTGATGTTTGTGATTTCACATCCTGCTGTGGAGATTCAGTGTGAGAAGGCGTATTTTGGAACTAAGATGAACTGGAATGTTGCCTCACCTACTCATGCAGTTTCAGGTCCAATGAATTCATTTAATCTCTTGCTCTTAATAAAAAACAGTTGTTATTTTTCTTACTCTCTACTGGATTCATAGACCACATCTACAATGGTGTCAAGAAAACAAATATGAATATCAGTGTGTAAGTGTAACTTAGTTCTTTGTGGTCAAACTAGCTTTCAACAATGTCTAACTATCAGAACATGAAATAATTTTAATATCTAGTCATGTCTATTTATCCATTAATTGCACAGCTGTCAGTGTGCTCCTCTGAGGAAAGTTGATGTCTACCTTGTCTGTACTCTCCCATTTCACAGATGAAGAGCACAAAATAATATTCAATCAGACTTTTCCTGATAAGACAGAATGAATGCAGTTCCCAGACTCTTCTCATATATCATGTGTTCCAGACCCCTTGTCATCTTGATGACCTCTCCTTGCCTTACTACTGTACATCCCTGTCTTTCTTGCAGGGATGGCAACAGAGAACGTATTTCACACTGTCACCGAAAAGTGGAGACTACAAATGAAAGCAATTGAGCAACTTACAACATTTGGTAGGTTTGACTGAAGAGCTCTGGAAGACTCTTGTGTCAAATATCCACCCCTCTTCCCATACCAATTAATTTGCTTAAAATAAATCAGCTTCCTTTTTACTTTACCATAACAAACCAGGCAAGAAAAAATAAAACTAATAGATAGCAGTGCCATGTGGAGACCTTCTTGAATGGGTGATTCAAAAACAGTCTCTAAACTCAGATTAACTCACAAAGTGAGAATTAACATTACTGCTATCACAGTATTTGCCTTCTTCAATATTGGTACATATACTACTATAATTCACTGCCTGATCCCTGATATTTTGTGGTTTCAGGAATCTGTTGCAAAAGAAGTAATGGTGCCAGAGGTACAAGTCAGCTAACAAGGAGGTGAGTCCAGTGACACAGCAGGGACCAGGCAGGCTGAAACCCTTCCACAGAGGTGCATATGGGTGAGTCTGACTCTGAGCAAACAAGAGGATAGGAATGGGCATCCTGTTGCAGAAAGTGCCTCTGAGGAGCAGCAAAGACTGGGAACAAACCTTCTGGAGGCAGGTTTTTGAAATCAGTACCGAGTTTTTGTGAGTCATGTCTCTTGCTGAGCCATCTGTGTACTGCACTACAGTTTCTTAAGCTTTCAGTGGAATACAATTAATTCACTTACTGCAGGTCCTGGTCCTCCTGCATCAGATATTGTCTTTGCTGAGTCTGTCTCACACTATTTGGTGTGTTTAGAAGGGAAATAATAGAAATTCTTCAGGTCCAGAAGCTGAAGCCCACAAGGGGATGAAGATACTGTTCTCAACACCCTCATGCCTACAGACAGTCTGATGGAAACAGCAAAAAAATAAGGTGCTAATGGAGTGAGAATAAGAAAAATCTAGCAACAAAAATAATTTCTACACCTTGACATATTCTGAGGCTATTTAAACCAGAACTGAATTCAGAATAGGAATTCAGATTTAGTATTCAGATACTAAATTCAGATACTGAATACTGAATTCAGTATCAACCATCCAGTATGTGATACTTCCCCACTCTGGGATCTGCTAGTCCTTCACCTCTCACTCTGTTTCACACCCCACATGTTACAATTTGTCCTCTCTTTATTCATACTTCTTCCAATAATTCAGCCCTTGGCTGCATTTGGCCATTAAAACTTTGGCCTTCATGACATAATAAATAATATTCAGAGTAGAGGAGAAAGCAAAAATTGATCAAAATGGCACATGGTGAAATAACTTCAACGCAAATCCACGCATTCCTTGAAGTATGGCTCCTTTCCTTCCAGGCAGTAAGAAAAGTGCTACCATGCAGATTGCAGACACTGCTGCCTGGAGCAGAGGTTGGCAAAGGGCAGGAGGTATGTCCGCTAGAAACACACCCATAGCACAAACTTGTAGCAGTTTTTGTTCTCTCAGGCCTCGGTTCTGAGTATAGGAGCCTCTGACAGAAAGCAAAGGCGTCAGTGTCTCTAGACACCAAAGAGTAGCTGGGGTTCAAACACTGCACTGTTCCCATACAACTCTTTCTTCTCTGCACTTTGTTGTGGGGACATTGGGCAGAGGGTAGGCAACCCTGCAGAAAAAATTTGTGTCATCTTGAATGGCACAGAATCATGACAGACCATGTCAAGGGCACACACTGCACTTAGTCATGGCTCAGTCACGATTTACTTGCAAAGCATTTTCATATTCTTAGCATTCTAGAGATAACAAAGTTGTTATCACTACATTGTTACTACAAAGCTATTATTCCTGTAATGGAGAATCCGGAACAGATGTAGCAGTGATATGAGAAAATTTTCACTTAACAACATCTACGGTTTTTCTATCATTCTGAAATCTTTTCACTGTTTGCACTTGAATTACCTGTATAAAAAGTCACCAAAAATCTCTCTTGCTTTTCACAAATTTTATCCCTCAGATTTTCTAATCATATTCTCTACTGTTGAAATGACTAGTTTGTGTAGGATTGTATCTGTACAGAATAGTGAGCAGAAACTGCATTTGCATAACAAAAAGCCATATTGCTTTAATGTGTCCTTCAATAGGAGCATGAAATGTGCTTCATTAGTTGAAGGACTGTACATTCATATTCAGCTTGATGTTAATCTTAAAAATAGTTGTTGGTGTACCTTGTTATTTAAACTCTAAGTAAGCAAAGTGAGCTAAATCTGGTGATGGAGACTTTACCAGCAAATAAAACATTAATCATACGCTATAAATATCAAATTTTTTCCATAGCATTGCATGAAGATTTTCAGAAGAATCACAGCACACAACCTACCAGCCTATAGGAGGGAAACTGCAAACAAGAAGTAACATTCACTGTGTTTATTTAACAGACAGTGAGATTACATCAGGCTTCTCTGTTGCAATCTCCAGAACACTTTTTGTCAATATTTTTAGTCCAATTTTAAAAGATATATGATCGACATGCATGAATTTTGCGATTAAAAAAAAGGGTTTTTTTAAAGTTTTAAAATTTCTAGACAGTTATGGGTCTAAGGCACACATTTACCCATATCTATTGCACTCAGTTATCCTTTTGTATGAATTAAACATTGTTTTATTTGATTCTTGTGTACAGTATAATGAAATTAAAGAAAATTAAACAGTTATATCTTCCTCTTTCAACTATACCACCATTGTTCTTTTCTCCTTATATCCTTCTGTCACCTTGAGAGACTTCTTAAGACCTTGTTTGCTCCAGCACAAAACTGATAAGAAAAGCAAATGTTTGCACTGTAACTAGATTCTGGGAAAGTAGAACTGCAAAAAGCACCCAGAAGATAATGGCATCCTTTTTCTAAGCAAGTCCTATCTTATCATTAGAGAAATACCTTTGGTTTCAATGAAAGAAGAAACTGCTTATTTAGTTTATATTAGCTGGGATATACCACTTCTAAATATAGCTGCCGATAGAGAAGATTTTCATTATAATTTGAGTTTATAGTTTGAAACTCTGCCCATTTCTTAATTTGAAAGGAAATACAATGAAATTACAATCAACACTCCCTTTCTATGAGCTACAAGGTCAATTTGACAGTGTAAATAGTTAAATCATCCTTGGCAAGTCTTATTCTGGCATAAATTCTGTAATGAGAAATTCAGATTACTACCATCATCTGAAATGTGAGTGCCCAGCACTTAATCTAGTACCATTTGGTTTTGCACTGAATAGTAATGCCTTTATCACAGTCATTAAGGATGCTTATAAGCTTAATTGGTTTGATATTAGATATTTTCCTTTTAACTGTGCCTATTAATATCTATTCTTTTCAATAAATAGGCAAATGCAAAGTCTTCCCAGCTCTACTTCTTCAGCTTTTTCAGCTCTGCTGCACAGGCAGGAGAGACTCAGTTCAGCTGGCTTCACACACCAATCAGTAAAAATGCATGAACTGTCCCTTAAGACCTTAAACCACATTTCATGGAAGAAAACAGAAACACAAGATCTGGCCCTCTCCCCCTTAACGGTCCTTAGATTTTCAGTGGTTGCCTAATTTAAGTCTTCAACACTAAGATCATCCTCTGATACTCTGACTTAATAAAACCTTCCTCTGAGAACCAAATTAGAAGTGCCACAAGGGACAGTTTATGAAGCAGAATGCTACTGACTATGAGTAAGGGTATTAGTATCTGGCTCTGTGCTGTTTGGGCCACTTTCTCGTCTATGACTTGTGCTGCTCTCTTTCTATACCTGCAGCATTTGACTCAGTCATGGCTCTTGCACTGCTGGGGAAAGTGAGTTTCTCTACTGCCTCTAGAGCATCCTTAAAGACAGAAGCATCATGGAGACAGTTGTGATCCACCTGGTGTTCTAGATTTGCTGGGCCAAGAATAGCCCTGTCTTGGCATATGCTTGTGCCAGGTGACTGCTGCTGCCACAGTATAACCTCTTGTTCCACCTTCCCTGTCATTTTTGCCCAGAGGTGATGTAGCTCTGTGGGAGCTGTGTCTCCCCTGCACAGAGGAGATGGCACAGGGAAAGGAAGGGACAGATGGTTCCCCTTATAACTCCACTGCTTTGTGTGGTCTGGCTGCATTACCATATGTGCATTAATCATTAAGAATATATGCTGGCATGCTTAGAGTATTTAGACTCAATAAAAAATGGAGTCCTCCAAAGTCTTCATAACTGTATAGTCTCTTTATGAAATGTCAAAGTGCTTTAAAGTTTTGTCAGAGACATAGAAAGGACCAGGAGGGTTTATATCCTCAAAGCAACTTTAACTTAGCTGTTATCCATATCACACCCATGTACTATCTTGAAATAATTTGTGCTATTTCCTTCGTTCTGTATTTTAAGACACTGCTGTACATATTGTTTGGCTTAAGGAATAAAATAATTAAATGTATTTTTATACTAATAAAAGGCCAGAAAAGAATGCTTCTCATTTTTAATTTGACTCTCACAAAACAGATGCATTCTCATGAATTATTGCCAATTAAAGTATACGTCTATAAGTGTTTGCAAAATGACAGTAACTGCTGACTAAGTCAGTCCTTCAGTGTTAATTTGATAATGTTTCCCAAAAACATTCTCTGTTCAGATTATACCATTATTTTGGGTTTGTGTGGAAAGGTTCTGGTTGCAGGGGAGCTATAGGAGTGGTTTCTCTGAGGAGATGCCAGAAGCTTTCCCCGTGTCTAACAGAGCCAATGCCGTCCAGCTCCAGAGTGTACCTGCTACTGGCCAAGGCCTAGCCAATGAGCAATGGTGGTAGCACCTCTGGGATAAGCATTTAAGAAGGGATGGGAGGAGGGAACTGTGCAATGACAACTGCGGCAGGAGAGAGGAGTATGTGTGAGAAAGAGCTCTGCAGACACCAAAGTCAGTGAAGAAAGCAGGGGGAGGGAGTGATTCAGGCACCAGAGCTGAAATTCTCCGACAATCTGTGATGAAGACCAGGGTGAGGCAGGATGTGCCCTTGCAGTCCATGGGTGTCCATGACAGAGCAGATATTCACCTGCAGTCCCTGGAGGACCCCATACTGGAGCAGGTGGATGCCTGAAAGAAGACTGTGACCCTGTGGGAAGCCCATGCTGGAGTAGGCTCCTGATAGGACCTGCAAACCCTTGGAGAGAGGAACCCACACTGGAGCAGGTTTACTGTTTGGACTTGTGACCCCATGAGGGACTCACGATGGAGCAGTTCATGAAGAACTACAGCCCATGGCAAGGACTCACGCTAAAGAAGTTTGTGGAGGACTGTCTCGCATGGGAGGGACCCCACACTGGTGTAGGGGAAGGACTACTCTCCCTGAGGAGGAAGTAGCAGCACGAACAACATGTGACGAACTGACCATAACATGCATTCCCTGTCTCCCTGTGCTGCTGGAGGAAAGGAGGTAGAGAACTGGGAATAAAGTTAAGCCTGGGAAGAAGAGAGGGATGGGGGGTGTGACATGGATCTGGCTCTTATCCTTACCAACCCGTCAATTCAATGCAGCAAATGCCCTCTACTAGGATTAGTGGTTGAGAGAAAGGGAAAAAACTGGAGCAGGACCCAAAAACCAGCAAAAGATTATTTTACTCGAGAACATTGTGGTTTTAAAGGGAATTGTTTTTTGTTGGTCATCAGGTCCTTAACAAGCTGCAATATAAACCTATGGGAAAGGTAATATGTTTTCCAAAGTGACTATGCCGCACATCAAATTTTCTTGATGGAAGAGAGGGTCTTTGGATAGATGGTCCGAAAGTGCTGGAAGCATGTAAAAGGTCTGTACATGTGTTTTATGGACCTTGATCACACAGGGCTGAACTATGACACTTCTCAAATGTTCTGATTTGTTTTGTAGGGTTTTTTTAGTGCTCCTGCAGCAATATCTTATGGACATTTTTCTGCTTAACATCTAAAGAAATGTCTTCTCTTTGGCTTTCCACTTCTTGTTGTTGATAAAAATTTTGATTTGAAAAGTTTTTAATTTTCCAAAGCCTTTATGTTCATGAGTGTGAGTGTGCAGCAAAGCTGAAAGACTGTGTTAGCATAGTGAATCTTATGAAAGTTCCCTGCAAAAGTATCCTAATTCTGTTGACTGCAACACGTACTAAAACGTTATCATTAATTTGCAACTAAAGAAGTTCTTCTGCTCAAAACATCTGACTCTGATTCAAGAAGTAAATTTAAAATGAGAGGTTGTTTAAATTATAAGTGAATGGTGTCTGAGGTCTTAGCGTCTTGGTCCTGTGAATGTTAGTGATCCTTAGTAACAAAGATCAAAAGACAAGATTTTCTCAAAAAAGAACTTTGAAAATTTTGCTCAGGATAAGAAATCTCTGTATATCCTTCAGTGAAGATTAAGATTTTCTCACAATTCCCTTCATGGTCACATCAAAGTAGAAAAAATCAGTGGAAGAGGTCATCTATAGGTAACACAGCCACCCTTTGGCCAGCACACAGAGAAGTGCAGAGAAAGTCTCTATGACTAAAGTATCCACTGCAGTGGGTGCTAGAGAGCTCTGTTTTTTAGGGACCGGCAGGGCACTCACATCCCTCTGTGGGCATCTGCACAGCTAGGGAGGTTTTTAAATATGATCAACTGTATAATGAAAGAGTAATGTCTTAACACAGTTCCCAGTAGATACTGGTAAAAGATGCTTACCATTCCAGCCCTGACCTGGCCTGCTCCCCAGCTAGAAGTGGTGGGACAGCCCTGGCCAGAAGTCTTTGTGCCTTGGCCCCAGCATGCCACTGGTCCACACAGTGCCCTAACAGCTTTAATCATACCTATTGGTTTTTTAGTCCAAGGTCATCTAAATCAGAGTGTTTCCACCTTTCAGAAGCCACACATGCAGAGGCCCTTGCCCTCTCTTTTCCCATCCCATCCTGAGAGAGTTCTCATACTTCCATTTCAGTTTCTCACTCCAAAACATCCATGTGGAAAATGTATGGAAAAGGCAATACCAAAAGTGCTTGTGTTAATTTAACCTGTCATGTATTGCAATTCCACAGGTGGAAATCAGCATTGCATGGTCAAGTAGCTTCAGGCACTTTTCAAGCTGTAGGTGCTTTTCAATTATTTCAGGTACAATTGCTGTCAAACAGCGGGAGGCAAGTTCGGGTTTACTAAGCGGTGCAATATGTGTTCCTCACTGGAGGATCTCACAGCATGACAGCGAAAATATGAATATGTTTCAAGTATCATCATCTAATTGATGCTACACATATATTATGTATGACAGCAGTGATGTATAAAGCTACTTAAGATCCATACTAAGGTGGATTTTGAAGCCATCTCAAAGTATTTGAAGGTCATAAACACCAACGCAGAGAGACAAATTACCTAGGGTAGTGTAATACACTTATAACAAGGAGAACTAGAATGCAATGGAACAAAGTAAAATTCAGGCTGCATATCAGGAAAATTTTCCTAACAGCAAAGTCTATTAGCCTGTGGAACAGCCTCCCAAGGGAAGTGGTGGAAGCCCCACAGCCTGAGTCATTTAAAGCTAGACTAGAAAACATTCGAGAATAATCCTGAATTGGCAGAGAATAATCCTACATTGGCAGGGAGGTGGAAAAGATGACCTAATAGGTCTTTTCCATCTCTAGCTTCTATGATTCAACCAAGGTATGTTGCTGTGTGCTATGTATCAGGGCATGCCCAGCCCATTAACTCCAAGTTCCACTTCAAAGTGGAAATCTTGAAATTTTACTTTGGCTACAACTGACTTTGCCATTTCAGCAGACAGTGAGAGCTTTGTGTTCCTAAAGCATTTGTTCATTTTTAAAGCCTGCATAGAGAACAAGAATATGAACAATAAACTTAGAACAAGTTGTGGTTTCTTTTAAACAAGGATATTTTCTGTCTCTTTTATTTTCTTTTTTTCTTTTTTTTCCAGCATGGCAGTATGAGAGGCACTCTGCTGACCAGGTTCCAATTCTACCTATATATTTCCACATCTGTTCCCATTATTATCATGTTTGAGTATCTGATGTATACAGTGTTGCAGGGAGCAGCACTTAGTTCACAAGCAGGTCTGAATATTGCAAATACACGAGCATATGTCAGCATACAAATCCATATATAAGATTGCTGTCACCACAGCTATGCCAGTTAAATACACTGACTCAATGGACCATACTCTCAGTTTGGTGTAAATCACTGTAGCTGTACCCACTAAGGAGTCGACCAGTGTGTTTTTACTGTAATAGAGTGACTTCCAGTGTGCTGCTCTTAAAACACACTGGAACAGATCCTCTAGCTGGCCAGGTTTATCTTGCATCACTCACACAGTACAATGCAAATGTGATCTGCCTGGAAACAGCTTGTAGGGCATGTCCCCTGCCAGGAAAGGTCTATGTTTCCAGAAAACTGGCAGATGCATCACCGCTGTTTCACTAGCCCTGTGCGGAGTCAGGGAAGGGCCAGGGCCAGGGCCAGGGCTGGCATCAGTAAGCAGAGCTCCTCTCTGGTAACACTCATGCAATGGCAGAGCTCTTTGCTTGGAGCCAGGGGTACAAGGAAGTGGCAGAGTTAGGCCATGAAGTCCTGCTGTCAAATGTACTCCGATATTGTAATAACCCCTTTAACATATGTTCCTAACAAGAAGGATCCAGTGCCCAATGCTGAATTTAGTTACCACTCATGATTGGAAAGTGATCTGGTGCCCCACAGACTTGACTGTATTAAGGTTTTAAGTTTGGAAAAGTAAGAAAAATAAATTCTGATATCGATGCTCTATGTTGGCCTTATTTGACTCAATATAGGGCATTTATTTTTCTTGGTGAGGCAAACTCACGATGGGAAACACTTATCCAAATGCTGTGGGTATTACTAAAAATTCCTGACATCAAAACTGGATAGCTTCCTAGTTTAAATTAGAGTTACCTCAAAAGTGTGTCTGCAAGGCTGTCTTATGCTCTCACCCTTGTGGAATCCGTGAGCTGTGTGAGTGTAAGGACTCTTAGTAATTATTTACAAGACAGAGTGTGTCATGCTGGAGGAGTGAATACTCTGATGCTTCTCTAAGCATTCAGATCTGCCTTTCACTCTTCTCAACCCATATGCTTAACTAGTGACATCTGGCTCTCCTTGTCTTTATAGCACACATTTCTCTTCGTCCCTTTCCAAGGAGGTCCTTATTAAATGCTGAAATCATAGCATTTAAAGATCAAAAAAATATTGCTTCTGATATTACATGAGAGAAAAATGTATGAAAGGCAGGTTAGACTAAATTTTTCAGGAAAAATATGTATGGGTTCAGAAGTGTGCTTAGGCAAATTACTGCAAGATCCTTCTCTTCACTTTTTTCCTGCTTCCTTCTTCTGTCACAATCCTATCTTACTTTCCTGTCAACTTATATCAGACTCTATTTCTTTTTGTAGTTGCAGCCTTCCTTATTTATGGGATGCCTGACACCATTCCAGGTGCTCTGTATCTAGAGGAGGAAGAGGGTAAGAACAACTATCCCAGGAGTCTTTAGTTGAAAATGTGTATTTTGCACTTCCTATTGTGTGCTGATTTCAATGGGGAGCTGGGTGGGAAGTCCAAGCTCATAAAGAAAATTTTAAAAGTCAGTACACTTTCCGGAGAATCAGCATAAAAATTATATCTGTCTTCCTGTTTCTTCACCAGATATTTCAATGGCTACTAAGGATGGGATTTTTTTTTTAACCTCTTCTAGTTTTGGTGGTGACTTCAATGGTAAAGGGGTTATTCCACCACTGAGACCATTTGGAAAATCTCACCTTAAATAATCAAATATAAATTAGATATCCAGGATATTATCTGTCACATCCAGCATCAGCTGCAAGTGGATCAAATTTAAGTCCAAAATAGGAAATAGTAATCTGGAGCACTGCTTGCTTTCAAAGCAAGCTTCAGTGCCAGCCCTTGCCTCAACTCCAATTGCCAGCTCAGGAGTGGTAACACAATACCATTCAGGTCTCTTGGCTACAGAATAAAAGCTTCTCCATGTGTTAAACTTACACTGTTCAACTTACTGAGGCTGGAAATGAGCACTTGCTAATGTTAGAGAGATAACTTGTAGCTTTTGCATGCAGGGAAGCTTAACAACATTAGCATTTAGATTTTACACCATTTCTATGCCTTTGGGTGTGAAGGAACTGCTTAAGTTAGTGCAGCAACATATACGTTTAAAGTCTGGAAGTGAAAACTCTACATAGGACAAGAATCTTTCCTAAACTGAGATTGGTTGCAAATATACTGTTAACAGCACTAGACTGGACTCTGATCATGAAACAGGATAATGTAGATTACTCATAAATAATTTTGGAAAAAAACAAAATCAGAACGAGTGTCATACATTCCTGCTGCAATCCATCTCTGCAAAATTTTCATTGTACAGAGCACTGTGATCTGACAAGACAACTTGAAGAAGGAAGAACATAGAGTGTCCTCATTTTTAATTGCAGTGCCTATTGCTAATTAAAAACTGTGAATGGTGTTTCAATATTACCAATTTATTATAATATGCCTTTATTAACATAAATATTTCATTGTTCAATGAGGACATAGAAAATAAACTGACATTTTGGCAGTCATTCAATGTTTTTGGGATCTATTTTATAAGATATTTTACTGATGAAAATGTGTCTTAAAGCCTCAGCAATATGTTTGGCTTTGGCCTTTGGCAGCAAAAAAGCAGGAATCTGAAAGCCAGAAATGTCCCCAGAGCATGCATCTATATTCCTGCTGTAGGTCTTCAGAGTTCTCCTATTACAGACAATTGGAAAAATGTTTCAGTGGCTGTTTTCTGATACATTTTTATTTGTATTTGAGCAAATCTCACATTTCTACTGTCAGACATTCCCATGTTTTATCACATTTTTCTTACATGACCTTCAAGAAATTGCATTAACTCTTCAAGTTGACAGGAGTAAATATTGTCATGATAAAAGTTAAACACTGATTTCACAGATATCACCCTCTATTAACTTCCCAGGAAATTTTGTGCTGTCTAATGAAAAAACAGAATGGCGAAAATCACTTACATTCAAAGAAAATTTTGCTCTTAAGTGAAGTTTATTCTCTCAATTACAGTTGCAGAGAATATTTGGAGATAAGTATGTACCTTAAATGTTCTTGAAACTTTGTATATCTGATTATGTCTAAAAACAAGGAAACATTACAATCATTCTAATCAAGCACATTATGAGTAGGGATTAGGACTTTTTTAGAAGTTAAATATAATAGAGTGCTAACAATGAATGACAAAATATTAATTCTGTACATTGGATGTATATAAGAAATTTTATTACCTGAGAGAGTTCTCAAGTACTTACTTAGGACAATAGCTTTCTGTACAGTTGGTAAAAACTTGTCTGAAAGTTGAGGTGTATTTGCTGTATTTGTGTATTTAGAAAGAGAGCCAGCACTCGGGAGTAGTCAAAGTAAATGCAGGAAGGGTAATGGGTCAAAAGGCAAGAGAGTTCATCCTGATTTCAATTGTGCATTGATGGAGTGATTTGGATTCTCTATCACCCATATTAAAATTTGGTAGGCAAGTCCACAAACAGCAGGTGTGTCAGTTCCCAGCTCTGGTAAGATCTGCTATATTTTCCTGGGCAAGACCTTCACCTGTGATGTAACTATTCTTTTTGTTTGTTTAGCAATTTAATTGTTCAATTTTGTGGCAGAAACTGTCTTCCACCATGACATTAAAGTTTCTAACATCTAATTGCCTAAGATAGTTGGGCACTGTTACTCAAAATTCTGCATTTAACATACTTTCACAGTTTTGGGGTTTTTTTCCTGAATAAAAATCTAACTAGCCAATGACTTAAATGAAATTGTCTAGGTCTTGTTTGGCTCTCTGATTTCTTCTCTCTGACCTCTGTTCCTTTGGGGACAGTAGTGCTAAGCAAACTATTGCAAGACCACCTTTTCAATCTCTTTTTCATAACACAGCCAACCAGAACCTTAAACTTTGTCCCATACCAGGAAAGGAGCTCAGTGATATCTCCTTAATTAACCGCAAATAATATTCTAACTAATAAGGTGTGTGCTTACTGTTACCATTCTGTTGCCATGTTACACTCTTTCTTTTCACAGTTCTGTTTATTTCTTGGACAACATATTCTTTGCAGCACTGTCTTTTCCTGTGTTTTGGAAGCACCTACAGCATTTCTTTTTTTATGCCTGTAATGTAAAGAATTAATACTTCATTTTTTCCAGCAGTAAGTAAAAAGGAGAGTTGGGAAGACGGGGGTGGAAGGCTTTTTCTGTATGCTGGAGTGGTTTGCAGCCTGTAACAGATGTTCTTGCAGCAGCTGAGAAGAAACAAATAGCTAAACAAAGAGGTATTTAACTCCATATTACATATGCTTGGACAATAGGGCCTTAGGCTTCAAGTCTCCAGATACTTGTGTGTGTTTAAGCAAAACATTCCAAAGGATGCATTACACACAATTTGAATGCCAGGCAGAATGATATACAACCCCAGGCTCCCCTTTTCTAAAAGTTGAAGTAAGTATTGATACTCAGGTGTTCATGCCAATGGTGCAGAGGTGAGAAATGGCAGGTGACTGGATAGGCTACTTAGCACAATAAAGCCCATTCTGAGCAGGAAAACATATGCCCTCTGGAAAACACAAACTGTGGTAAAATCTTTTCAGCCTTCTTGCTGTTGTCTGTTATAGTGGCTCATACAGAATGCTAAGATTTTACTTCTCTTTATGTGGTAGCTTGGGACAGGAGATTTTGAGCAACGTCAAAGTGGGCACAAACTATCCTTTGCCCTTACCAAACAGCTTGCAAAACACTTAATTGAGATCTCCCTGTAAAAGAGGTGAAATTCCTCCTCAACTCCAGAGCAGACAGTGCCTGGGGTGTATGATGTCTGTTTTACTAGGTGTGTGTACCAAACCTCACCCAAAGGTACTTTGTTCCTTCATAATATAGGCTGGCCCTACAGTGTTGATATTTATTGGATATTGTATGTCCTCAGCTGAGGAAAAGTTGTTTTATCTAAGAACTCTTCCGATTCTTAATCGGGTCACTTATTTTTATAGAAAGGTGAAAAGATGAGGAGACTCTGTCTAACAACTGTGAGAAATGTTGCTCACACTATTCTGTGGTGTTAAGCATGCTGGTGAGACAGTTTCTGTTTTACACAATCACAGAGCAGAAGTGAGGGGGAAAATGAAGGAGCAGAGCTGTACGCCAAAAAAAACTTTAATATTCTTCAACATATATGATCTGAAATATGTCATCATCGTCTGTGTCATTAAGTGCTTGTGGGAGATTGCAAATCTTCAAGCAAGTGTTAAATGCTGTTTTCTATTTTCCTCTAAGTCAGTTATAAGAATTCTCTGAAGTGCGGGAAATATAAATCTCATTTACGTATAGTAGGAAAATTTGTATTGGCTTCTGTTTCACAGAACTACAGGATTGCTGGGACTGGAAGAAACCTCCTCGATCATCTAACCCATCCCCAGCTCCAGCAGGATCAGCTGGAACAGGTGGCTCAGGAGCATGTCTGCTCAGTTTTTGAATATCTCCATGGAGATATTCATTTAAATGGGCTAAGCCATAAAATAAAACAAGCCTAAACCAGTGGAAAGCAAGACATCTGGCAGGAAATATGGTAAACTAACAAAAGAGGCATAACTACTGTGCGCAAAAAAAAATGTATCCTATTGTCATCTGTAAGGACAAGGGCAGGCAAGTGCCTGAGAACAGTGTCTATTTCTGTATGGAAAATCTGCCTGAGAAATATCCCTCATCTCTTAGGTGTTCTTGATATCCTCACGGTATGAAGTACGGCATTTGAATGAAAGCCTGTGATACAAAGCCTGGAAATGCCCAAGATCACAGTGAAGGCAGGAATGTTCTCATCGGTGTTTCTCATTACCTCTCACAAACACAGAGGAAGGCAGTGGACAGAGGAGGGTGTGCAGAAGACAGGGTGGTGTTGACAAGGTCTACAAGGTCTGTGCTGCAGCACAAGGCTGGGACATTGTCCATTATTTCCTGTATGAGGATTTGGTTATGTAGGGGCCTAACTGTGAAAATGTGCATCTGTGCAATGCCCTTTGCAAAAAGCAATCACAGAAATCCCACTCTACACTGAACAGGTCCTTCAAACAGGAGTAACCATGTGTTTGAGTGTGTTGCGGAGTTTTTATAATCTGAATGTAAAGCCTTCTTAGAAGTAATTCCCTGTGAAGGACATTTTCTTAGGAGAAAATTCTTCTTGTATTTTACTAGAATAGAAAACATCTAAAAGTACAAGATTTCACATTTGTGCAGAAATACAATATAATGTTACAAGTAATTTTATGGAAGCAACTATTCTGACAGCAAAGTTTACACGAGGGCACACAAAGGGTTACAAGCACAGATTCCTAGTAATGTGAGTGAATAACCTGAGACATTTGACTTTTAAAATGTGAGCTGACTTAATACCTAATACTTTTATTGACTAAAGCCAATCAAATTATTGACTTTCAAAGTGTGCAGGGTAGGCTGGCAATTGACACCTAAGGGGAATCCCAGAGTCCCATTATGCCTGAAGAATGTCTTCTAGCTAGAGTAGTGGCATCCATGATGCTTTCTACCTGAAAGAGAAGAAAGAACTAAGAAAGGGGAAATAGAAAGGTCTTCTCTGTCAAAGCCATGAAAGAAGGGCAGTGTTTCGATGGAAAATAATATCAAAATGGCTAAAAAAGCACTAAATTTTTCCCATCAGACAGGTTTCAGTAATCATGAATCATACTATTGTGCAAACACACATCTGGCATTATTTCTTTTAGTACTGAGTGCCCACATATGTTTGTGTATGACACACTGTGCTTGTCAAAGATCTTCAAACTTTTTCTAACACATCAGTTCAGTGACAGCACAATTGTCTAAAGAACAAGCATAAATAACACTGGCATGTTTAATACTGTTTTGTGATTACCTTCTATTAAAGTAAGATCTTAAGAAATCATGACAAAACTAACAATCATAATTACCAACTTAGCTGGACATACTACAATTGTTGGACCAGAAAGAGAGATCACTTCCAGGTGGGACAGGGGATTGCATTTCTTGCTGACTCTGGGTGAAGAAAACTGAGGTTGCATCTGTTTCAGAAATGTTACACACAAAACTATAGTGAATTTTCTGAAATAATGCTGAAATCAAATGTCTTTACAAGTCTATGTTTTTAACAAGTACAGGAAGGCATCCCTCGTAATTTCTGTAAGCATATTGTGTTACTTATTTTCTACACAATGACACGATAAAAACAGCTCTATCCTCAGCAGTGTTGTGGTGGTTTGGACTTTGTTTTCCCCCAGAGGCTAAGAAAAGTGGTAGACCCCAAGAGATGGAAACCCCTGGAAGTTTTGAAGTTCTGCCCAATGGTTGCTCCTGCAAAAAATGTAAACATATCACAAGCACCGGAAGAGAAGAGTTGTAGTTTGGCTGTTGTAGGAGAGGTGGCCATGTTGTAGAGCCACGAGGAAGGGGCTCTGAGCCCCTTGGGCCCTCTGGGGCCTCCCATCCCCTGGCTGGGGGGCTGCAGGGACCTGGAACAGCATAAAGCTGGGCTAGGTGCCTGTAGTTATGCCGGGAGATGTTTTCTCCATGGGCGCAGAGCAGCAGCCAGCACTGACCAGAGAAACGGTGGCAGAGAGCCAGAGATAAGGACCTGAACTGGAGGAGCAGCAGAAGCAACATGCAGCACCAGAGAAAGGACTCCTGGAAGGAGAGCCGAGGAAAGGAGAGCCAAGAGACAGAGTTCTGGGGGTAAGACTGTACCAACCCCCCCCAAAACTCCTTTGAGATCCCTCTGAGAAAAGAGGGAGATGGACTCCTATTAAGGAGAAGAGTTTTAGACATGCAGCACCGGAGAGAGAGGAGCTAAGAAGCTCAAAAGACTTCCCGGAGCTGGACCGGGACGGCCAGATGGAATGCGGGGGGAGTTGACCTTGGCTCCCCCCTCGCACTGCTGCCACGGTGGCAGCCTGAAAGACAGGGCACAGAGGCCCTGCAAGAGATACCAGACCGTCACGAAGACCCCCCTGTGTCTTCATGATATGACGTGGTGAAACGACCTTGTCTGGGGTTACGAAGCCCACGGAAGACCCCTTTGCCTGCGTCAAGGGGACCGAGGGAGCTTGGATACCTCCCTCGTGAGTGCTGGCAGAAAGCCAGCTATCAGCTGCTGCATGTGGAGAAGACAGACAGAACCTGCTGCCTTAGAAGATGCTGCTGCTTAAGGACTGGAAGGGATCTGTCCTTCTTTCCCTCCTGGACTTTTATTTGGAGGGGAGAGGAGATCTGATCATTGTAAATACATATGTCATGGTAGAGATAGTTGTGATCGTGTGTATAATGTGATATGGTATTTATTTGTACAGCCATTGTAATATATTTCCCTTTCCCCCACTTTGAGTCTGGTGTGTTTTGTCTGGAAAAACCCATCTCACATTAGGTTGAGATGTGGGAGGGGGCTTAGACTAGGGGATTGGATTTTGGGACTATCTCAAACCATGACAAGAGGCAACATGCAATACTTCACTAAACTGGTTCCCTGGAATTGTTCTGGAAACTTCTTAATTATAGACAAGGACAAGGGTAACTAAAGGACTTACAGACCACTTAAAGTATAATACCCAGTTCCTATATGCTTGTTCCTATATGCTTGTTCCTATATGAAGTTAGTACAAGACTTCTGGGAAAGAGGGACTATGAGGAAAATATAAACCTCATGGCTGCATGTCATAGCAAATAAAATTGGCTTAGAGGTGAAGGAGCAGGATGGAAATGATAAAATCCTACTCACAATATTTCTATATGTGAATGTCTATGAAAAAAAATTATGAAATCAATAGGGATGACTGGAGGCTTCTCAGCTGCATGAAGACACTCAGGTTTCTGTTGGTGGCCTAGGGAGGAGATGGTTGGGAGCGAGGACACTGAGGAGAGAGCTGTGGTTCACACAGGCATGTGGGGATGTGGGTTGTGGGAAAGCTGTCTTTTTCTCAGATTTCCTCTTTTTTCCTCCTTGAATCTGGAGCACAGTCCTTTCAGCCTCAGCCTTGCTCTGTGCACGGCCTCTTCCTTATCTTGTGGCCTATCACCATTCCTGCCATACTGTCCCTTCCTGTGGGTTACCTTCTGCCTGGGCTTGCTAAGCAGCCCACAGAGCAAAGAAGGAAGGGAGAGGGGAAAGGGAGGAGAAAAGGTGTTACACAGCCATGATGCCTGAACACCATTCGGACGGAGGATAGATGGAAGGAGTGTGGGTTCAGAGAAAAAGATAAGGGGAAAGGGGAGGCAGCAGAGCCCTAGTAATTCAACCACTGGGGGTAGGAGTGCCAAGTCACCCTCCCTGTCCTATAGCAGCAGCCCCTGATGTCCCTCATGCCTGTCCATGTCCCCCCTCAAGTACAGAAGCAGCAGTTTGAGGGAAACACACACACTGACACTCGTTCAGCGTAACCCTGTCTTCTTAGGCAGGCTGTGCCATGGTGCCACTCTTGGCAGGCACCTCCTTCCATGATATACAACAACATTGCCTGGTGAGTTTCTTGCTGTCTGGGAGCCTTTTGGAAGTGTTGCACCATCCAGCATACAAAGAACAACAATCTAAAGATCATGTCCCTTTACCTGTCAAGGAGTCTGGATATGAGCTGTGGCTTGTCTGCTGGGCAAGTCCCTTCACACTTTGGTTTCCTGTCCTAGTTTTCTTCTGCCAAGTCTATTCAGACTGCTGTACTTCTGAGTCAGGGACGGCATGCTAGCACAGTCATCTCGGTTCAGGCTGGGATAACATTGGAAAAAAAAAGGCATTATAGAGCCTGAATAAAACACAGACAATAGCATGTAGATGTGGTGGCCCCCACCTTGCCATCAGTCAGAACTGTGGTCCATTAGCTGGAGTCCTTCCAAATTTAGCAGAGGTAGGCAGGAATTAGTCAGTGACTGAGATAACAGGGATTTAGCCCTTGTAAGAAGAGAAAAAGCCTATTGAAGTGGATCCTGATTGGGCAGGGCAATCATGGAATGGGGAGCACATTTGAGTGTGATGAGTTCCCATCACAGGATCTGCTTTGACCCTCATGGCCACACTTGCAAGGCAGGATTGATTAGGGTGTGCGTACTTTACACATTAATACAATGCAGAAACAGCCTGTGTTGTGTTCCAATACCTCAGGAAATAAATGATTACTGCTACCAGATAATCAGATAAAGCAGGATGCCTTAAGTAACAAAAGATAATAGTATGAGGCAGTAAATCATATATACACAGATCAGTTAAAACTAGATACCTGTTAACAAGTGCATTTGGCGTCAATTAGCCAATTTCATTGTTAAGACACAGTGTCAACTTTAATTTACAGTGATAAAGTGTTATTTTCTTAACTATTTATGTGCCATCTGAGGTTTACTGACTGTTGACCAAGGAGATGAACACACAAACTTGTGCATGGTAAGCTACAGGATTTGTCATGTTCATTGACCCAAGAATGTTTTAACCCCTCTTCAGTTTCTTTCTCTTAAAAACAAACAAAAAAAAACCCCAAACAAACAAACAAAAAAACCTCAGCCAAAATTCTGTGTATTGTTGGAAATTCCTCATTTGGAAAACTTTCAGAAGTATACCCATTCCCACTGAAAATCCTTCTGGGTTGAGCAGAATGGATTTCCCTGGAGGTAACCAATGCTGGGCCAAAGTCTAATTCTACCAAAGAGAGGTCACATTAACACAACTCTTTCAGACATTTTTAAATGAAGAAATGTGCATGATGTGTTTGTGTTGAGAAATTTGTGTTAAAAATAATTAGATTTGAAAACTTTTATAAATCTATAAAAATAAATTTCCAAAGAGCAAATTATGGTGTTGCAGCAAGGGGTATATTGTGCACCAGCTCCACTCTGCAAGACATAGCCAGCAAAGCTCCATGGCGTGCTGTGAGCCCATATTGTCAGTAGTTCCTGAAGGTTCCTAGTTAGTCAAGGGCCTTCATTTTTGGAGCAGAAGAATTCAAATTTTGTTGCTTATATTACTGTGAAATGTCTCTTGTGTACAGTGCAGTAATAACTGTTCCTGCAGAGCCACAGCTTTATTAATTGGCTGCAGACTTTTAGATTTTATTTGTACAGTTTTGTAAATGTTTTTAATAAACCTTAAGGTCTGATTCTCATTGCTATACCAGCTCCAGTATTAAGCAGACACAAGGCATGTCTGCATACCTGCTACAGAAACAGGGGCAATCACTCCAGTAACCCAGCTCTGAATTTTGGCTATGCTAGTGTATCAGTGCATGCATCTACTTCTATCTCTATCTCTACCTCTCTCTCTATCAACTTTATATCTCTCTGTATCTGTGCATCTATCTATCTATATAATATATATCTAATCTACGTACACCTATGAGTACATTACCATACACTGTTTGCAAAACCAAGTGTGGCTGTGCAACTGTGATGCTGAGGTCAGGTCCATTAGGTCTTTAGGAACAATCTAGATGTAGAGATCAAGCAAAAATGTGTAATTACACTGACTCCTTAGGCACCTCTACTCCTGAATCTTGAATGCTGTTCCACAGACCAAAGAAGTGATTTTGGACAGGCTAATTTTAGATAGACAAATGCAAATACATTAAATGTAGCACAATCAGGACACTTATTTTCTTGAAAAAAAGCAAGAGGTACATATGAATGGTTACTAGTCGGGGTCCAGTTATCCATGTCATGAGCATGTTGCCTCAAGTCCTGTACTGTGTGTCCTAATACCACTCTGGCACTCCATTCATCAGCATCTCTGGGAGGTGAATGCTGTGAGGTGAGTCACCAGCAGACAGGGCTTCCTCCAGAACCTTCCTTGCAGCCTCCCACCCATGCCCTGACCCAGCCGCTCCAACCCCTCTCCCCAGCTGCTCTGGCGGTCAGTCACCCCCTTCCCTACAAAATGAAGGTTTGTTTTACAGAGGCTGTCAGTCACTTCATGACTTTAAATATCCTCTTTAATACCTTAAACAGTCTGATAATGTCCAAAATAATTTGAGGACACTAAACTTTATGACAAAAAATGCATTGCGTTGTAGAGGAAACTATGTGAACCATTAGCTTAAGTAGTTTAAACAACCAACATATAAAGGGTTAATATAACCAGCCAATAATTTATAAAATGTTATTTGCAAATTCTTTTCTCTTCAACTTTATCAACAATTCCAATTCTTCAGTTGCCTGGCAGAGATCAGACAGTTCCTTGTATATATTGTTTTGTGCTCTGAATGTATTACAAATTAACTGTTAGGTGTTTAGAACTTCCAAAACGATCTATTTGAATGAGAGTCTGGCAAAATGAAAAGCGATTTGAGGCAGGGGGGTAGTGGGGGAAGTTATGAATACTATGTTTTTAAACTGGAATCTTGTTGGCTTTTCTTTAAAGTCAGATAGTCATAAATGATTTGACTGAAAGGATAAATAATATTTGTACTGCACATTTGGATACATAATGCCACCCACAGATCAAAGATACACTCACGCACATTTTCAAGCCTAAGTATGAAGCTATATTGTGATCTGAGAAGCCATTCTACTCACATATGTGATATATATATTTTTCAGGTATCTAATATCAATTACAGAAGACATGTTTTTGGATGAAACCTTAAAAATAAAAAGCTAAAAGACTTTGACTGCAATGAGTATTGATGCTGAGTTCTGGACATTGCCCAGAGATGGGACATTACAAGATATTGAACATACAGGACAAAAGAGTCCCTGTGCTGGGAGACATTTTGCCTCTGGCAAGCTTTTTGTGTATGAGCAGATCGTACATTCAACCACTGGGATGCAACTGAGCTGGAAATAAAGACAGGATGACAGCTTGCTATGCAGCCCTGTAATAATCAGAGAAGGCTAAAACTTAGCCTTCTGTAGTATTCACAAATTAATTGAAATCCCTTTCTACTAAATGTTGAATTCTCACCATAAATTCTCCCTATGTGGAAACACATAAGTGCCAATGATTGATGAAACCTGAAGATATACAAACACAAAAAGTAAAAGGGGATGATGCCCCTAAGACTAGAGTGTGATGACTGAGGAAAAAAAAAAAAAAAGAAAACAACCCGAGGATATGGGATTCCCTTTCACATACAGTATAGATTCTTGAAGTACTCCCAAGCTGTCCAACTGGCTGAAGATTAAAGAAGACTGGATGGAAGCTCAGTCTCTGCAGACTTTGCCTTGGGTATTGTTTACTTCTATCTGTGGGAGCTAAAGCCACAGCAGACACAGACACAACAGTGTCCAGTTCGCTGGCGCCCATTAAATGGAATGTAATATGAAGGTGCGTACTACTGCTTGTCAGTTTCAGATTTGGATAAACCACATGATATGTGATGGCCGCAGGGAGTCTGTGTATATTTAACATATATATATATTTAGAGCATTACTACCAGAACCAAGACTCCTTCTGAAACTCCTTCTGGAATTGGCAGGAGGATAGTATGAGATGATTCACCTAAAACTCCAAACTCAAAATTCGCTTGGCAACACTTCCCAAAACTAGGGGAAAAAATTTTCCAGTAATTTGAATCTTTTCTTTTTAAGTAAAAACCTTCAATAATTCTTAACATAGATAAAACTCCAGCATTTCTTGTACTTATAAAATTAGGGTGGAATTTTTTAAAAAATGGTAAAAAATATTTCCATGCTACCTGTCTTATGAAATTTCAGTAACTCTGTTCAATAGGACTGTTAACCCTACCTAGAAAAAGGGATTAGAGTTAGATGCTTCAGAATAGAATGACAAATGGTTTCAGGGAAAAATATTCAATCATGTTTTAAACTTCTTGGAGGTGGACATATTAATACAGGATAAGAATGACCTATATGGCCTTCCATGATATCTATGCATTAAAAATCTATGGAAGAGTCTGCTGAGGGGCTACACTGTGGCACTGCATAGCCAATATCATATCTGTGCATATCTATTTATTTACATCAAACTTGCTTTCATGTAAAAAGTAATGTATGGGGATACTTAGTGCATAGTGGATAAATTGTCATCCACTTCTAACCATTTTATTTACTACTCTTTTGAGTTTTTAACATTCTTTTGTTTATCGAGCATGATAAAATCATCCTCAAACTCTTTTTTGTGAACTGCTCCATATTTACCTATTACTTTTGCAGAGGTTGGCACCACAACCGAGTCACTGTACCTGCCAGCTGTTGTTCTGATGGTTTTTTTTCATCTTATCTTTTGGCTCTTGGCAAAAATCATAATCCAGCAATAAGCCATTCAAATAACGACTTTAGTTTACTTTCAACAGAGCTCGCTGCTTCTCCAGGTAGCTCTTAGGTTTCTTCGCTGGAACTAGGAACCCAAAGAAGTCTCATTGTTTCATGGGGATGAGAGTTGGAACATAAAGAATTGGGGAAGAGTTCCTGGAAAGCTGCTCATCAGAAAAGGACCTGAGGATGTTGGTTGACAGCTGAACATGAGCCAGCAGTGTGCCCAGGTGGCCAAGAAAGCCAATAGCATCCTGACCTATATCAGCAATAATGTGGTCAGCAGGACTAGGGAAGAGATATTCCCCCCATACTCAGCACTGGTGAGGTCACACCTTGAAACCTGTGTCCAGCTCTGGGCCCCTCATTTCGAAAAGGCCACTGAGGTGCCGGAGCTTGTCCAGAGAAGGACAGTGGAGCTGGTGAAGGGGCTTGGGGCACAAGTCTTATGAGGAGCAGCTGAGGGAGCTGGTTATGCTTAGCCTGGACAAAAAGAGGCTCAGATCTCATTGCTCTCTACAACTTCCTGAAAGGGGGTTTCAGCTAGGTGGGAGTCAGTGTCTTCTCCCTAGTAACAAGCTGTAGGATGAGAGGAAATGGTCTCAACTTGAGCCAGGAAAGGTTTTGATAAGATATTAGGAGAAATTTCTTTACTAAAAGAGTCATTGGACACTGGAACAGGTTGCCCAAGGAAGTGGTGGAGTCACCATCCCTGGAAGTGTTCAAAAACTCATGTGGAACTGGCACTAGGTGATGTGGTTTAGTGGTGAACAAGGTAGTGCTAGGCTGATGGTTGAACTCGATGATCTTAGACCTTAATGATTCTATGATTCTATATAAGGAGTGATGATGAAACAAAACCAGCATTCCAGCTTTCCTTTTGGAGACACTATAAGGTCTAAACAAGAGGAAGATTCTGAAGGGAGACCTCATTGTGGTCTTCAGCATCCTCACAAGGTGAAGTAAAGGGACAAGTACCAACACCTTCAGTCTCATGACCAGTGACAGGACTCAAGGAAAGGTCATGAAGTTGTGTCAGGGGAGGTTTAGGTTGGATATTAGGAAAAGGTTTTTCACCCAAAGGGTAGCTGGGTGCTGGAACAGGCTCCCCAGGAAAGTAGTCACAGCTCCAAGCCTGTCTGAGTTCAAGAAGCATTTGGACAATGCTCTCAGGCACATGGTGTGACTCTTTGGGTGTCCTCCACAGGGCCAGGAGTTGGAATCGATGATCCTTGTGGGTCCCTTCCCTCTCAGTAGATTCTGTGATTATTTAAGTTCCATGAACCTAATAAAAAACTAATTTATTTTGGTGTGTAGACTTTCCAAATACTATCCCAGAACAAGGACAAGTCAGCATGGAGCTATTTCCAAATTACTTAACTAAGTCATTGCACAGTGCTTTTCTTCTTGCGTACTTAATTACTGGATCCAGAGCAGCCTGGGACAAAAGCCACCAATACATGGAGTAACATGGAATTGTAGCTACTTCTCTTGGGTGTGAGTTTAACTCTCTCCTTTAGATGTTCAATGGATGGGAAATAACTAGTAGCAATATGTTTTACTTAGGTGAACAGTGAGCACAAAGGCCTTGGTCTTTAGATACACACTTCAGTGAGCTGCAAACATGTAGCCTAGCATATCCATTACCTTAGATGAGTCAGGAAGGAGATGTTTGCCAGTGTTGGAAAGGAAACAGTGTCCTGTTCATGGCCATTTCAAGCACTGAGATGCTCATACACAAACACATGTGCATACAGTGATGATAGGGAGTTCAAAACTTCACTTATGTGTTACCAAAAGATAACACATTAACGAATAGTAAAATACACTACCCCATCAGTATGGAGATGTTAAAAACTAGAAGTGAATGAGAAAGATGATGTCTTAGAAGTACATTCCAGAGTTTTAAATACATATTTTATGAACGCTAGAAAAGCTGAGACCTAAACATTTTCCTTGTTGTTACTAAGAGATGGGAATTGGGCTGTGCACAGCCAAATAAATAAATAATAAACAACTACCTTTTCGTTGCAGTTCCTGACAAAATGGATTGCTACTCTTATGTGTTCTGATAAATCTGGTGCAGTGCCTCTAATGAGTCATTGGTATTAGCTCCACATTCAGAGAGTATCCACACTGTCTACACCAGGGGACCGATCCTGCAATAGCACTGCACATCTGTGAAGTGCAACGTGCCTTCCATTAGCATGGTTTTAATTGGCAGTTGAAAGCACACAATTCCTCACAGAACCAGACCCAAACAAGTGTTCATAATATAAAACATGGGAAAGCAATTTGACTCCAAAACATTTGTATGAATTGCTAAGTAATCTATTACAGCAAAAAACATAGAACATTAGCACATGTTGGGAGGAACAAGCCAAGTGCACTGTACCTTTTAAATCAAAGCGATAGGTTCCTGAGGAATGGTGTACACATGCAACAAAACTCATCACTTAAACTGTCATCTCCCCAGACATATGGCTATCCATGGATTACATGGTTCAGGCCGTAACTCGTTAAACAGTGTTTTTTTGTTTTTTTTTTGTGTGATTATATTTTAGAATACTGAACATATTAAGCCACCGGAGTGAAGTTGTAATACGGTAAGGGTAAAAAGGTTGAGAGAAAGTATAGTGTTCATAAACTGCTGACTGGCAGTATGGGTAGACCAGTCCATTTTTCTGTGGTTGCTGCTATTGCCACTTCTAAGCATCGCCCAGGAATCAAAGTAGTGTTGGTCTAACAGTAGACATATGTCCAGGACTTTCTTGATGGGATAGTGTCGTTTCCCCATCCCTGGTTCAGTCATGAGCCTGAGGAAGAAATGCTCCAACATTTCTGGAGCGATGGTCACGTCGTTGATGAGGAGTTCATACTTTCATTAGCTGCTCTTTCTCTCCTTTTCTACTCCCTATTTAAAAGCTTGATACTGTATTCAGTGTATTGGAATTGTTCTTGTACAAGCACTCAGGGGAGAAAATGTCAGGGTACATAACGGAAGAATATATACTGTCAGCTTTAAAAACACTGAAAATTATGAGTTGAGCCCAAAAAATCAGTGAGATCAGTGTGGAAACTGCAAGGGCTTTTGTCAGTATATTAATAATATATTTGAGTTCATTGCATTTGATACCTTATTTTTGACATTTTAAAATTACTTTTTTAGACAACTCCTCTCCCCATGCCTCCCACAAATGCTCAGCTCAGCATATTTTTCTGTGTTGTAACATGCATGAGCTCAGAACAAGACGTGTGCTAGTGAGGGACAAAGGTTATTGTTACAGTAAATCTTAACCCAAGCAGGCTGCTCAAGCATGCACATCATCACAACAGCCTCTTCTTTCTATCCGTGGTTCCTGCAGTGTCGTTGCTGGTGACCAGACATCTGTTCCCCACAATTCTCCCTGGCAGCTACTGAGTTTGCTAGGATGCTGGGAAGTGGGATTTCAAAGCACAGATAAAAAGACAGATTCCTGTCTGCTTCAGCAGTTGGGCACATGTTTAGAAGAGCTCCCAAAGAAGATAAGAGAAGCAGGGTTATTGCAGATATGCTTATGTTGCAAGAGATCATTCTAACTGTCTGCCCTTAAGATATTTCATGTTTGTGCTCCATACGCTTGTTTAATGGCACAGCACCTGGTGCAGCCTATGGATTATGCAAATGGATATAGTACTACACTTGAAATGAAAGCAAATGTTCTCATGTAATACCATGATTCCAGTATCTGGAATGATAGTCAGTATCATAAGCCTCCAAATAAAACTGACAGTAGGAAACAAAGCAATACAGGTGGGGATCGATCTTCATCAATATTCAGTCAGGGACAGCACAAAACCGTCAGGACTACACTGTGACGGCTAGGAGTGCAGCAATAGTGTGCTGCTGTCCCCAGGGATACATGCAAAGGGGATATTTCTCTGAGGTGCCACTGGCATGTGCTGTCCTTTTCCTTTTCTGTAAGGGTGGTCCTTTAAAATAAACATATACTGGTAGTTCTTGACCTTTCTAGGGTCAACCATGATGGTCAGAGGTTGGGAGAGGGCCGAGCCTACATCCATTCCCTGACCTTCTTGAACATCTGCTGTTAGAAGTCCTCTCCCAGCAATCAAGGTCCAAGGCCTGTTTTAAAACACACAGTGTAATAAGGAGATCTCCTAATTTTTCTTACTTCTGCAGTCTTTCAATACAAGTCACAACCAAGTCCAAAGAGCTATCTTATTAGAAAGTCGGACTTACTACTGATATTCCTTCTACTTTAAAAGTTTAATTCAAATAGCCCTCTGCAAAAAGCAAGTTTTCTCCCCTCAGTGTAAGAGTGATACAATGTGCTCCAGAACAAATTTCCCAAAATTAAACATATGCGAAGACTCAAGCATATGACTTCTGCATAATCCTGTACATCAGCATGTCCTGATAAGCCAAACTGTGATCTCAGGTTTTAAACCCATTCATTTTAAAGACTAAACATTTGATTCCTTCTCACTGAGTTCTGTGAAGAGATAACTGACATCAGTTTTCTTTGCATCTTTGCAGTTGTTGCGACCTCATTATTCTTTGGATTATCTTGGCAGTTATTCATTTTCTAGGTTTAGTTGGTGCCATCTTGTCTGTAGAGTTGTACAGTTGAAAGCACAACACAAAGAAAGGTCACAGAATAAAAGCAAGTCAGCCTCCATCTTCTAGCATTTGTAGGACTCCTTTTATTTCACAGTTGTTCATTTTCTACTTGCTTTTGTTTCTTGGCAATTGCATGATTTCATCCTGCCCATGCAGCTCATGTGAATGTCCTGTGAATACTAGAAAAGTTCCCCTTTCTTCCTTCATGTTGCCTGTTTTTACTATTTCTACTGGAGTTCTGTAATTGGGGTGAGGTAACACACCCTCATGACTCAAAACAACTAATCTTCAAAAGCACAATAACCAAGAAGCCTAGCATACATTGGCTTGTCGCTATAAGCTGATATTCAGCAATGAACTATGAGAGGACTTAAATAAAAGATTTTGTCCTCCTTCCCCCCACCCTGTCTCCCTTTAGAAAATAAATGTCTGATTCATGCAAAAATAATGTATGAACCATTTGCACTGCATTAAAAAAAATCTGCTTGTTATTCTGAGACAATTCTGCCTTCTTCTGCCTGGAATCACACTGCTCTGCTTCAGATAACTTAGGGGTGAGCCAAAAATATATGGCGGTATTTGCCAAAATGTAGAAGCTAAAATTACACAAATGTCAGGATAAAAATGGGAAAATGCAGTTTCTAATAGGCTTTAGAGCAACTGCAAGAGCAGGAGCAACATTCCTACAACAACTGCTTCCCAGTGGCCAGTATCATTTCTATACATGCAGTAATTGTCATTAAATGTTATGCTATCACTTGCCAGCAGTGTCTGCAGAGCGGTATCAGCGTGACCGCAGCATTCCACTGCACTTAAAATAGAAATTAGCAGCGGTAGGATCATCCTTATGGTCTAAGGGTGGGTAACAATTACTGGGCATTGCAAGGTCATGCAATGTGAGATGGCTTCTTTGTTCCACGTCCACTCTAACAGGGAAGAGGTAGCTGCACTTGGGCTGTCTCAGGGATTTGCACCCCTGCTTCTCCTTTCCTAACTCTGTGGCCTGTCAGACGGAAACTGTACTGCTTAGTCAGCAGTATTTGTGAAGCACCTTTTTCTGAGGAGATTCAAGGATCTCCAGAAATACGAAGTATTAGTAATGCAAACTACTGAGTAGACTTACTCGACCTTCTCTTGTTTTTTGCATTTAATTTCCAGCTGAGTTCAGTGGGTTTTCCACATATGATTAAGGTTAAACAGGCTTAAAGGCCATTTCTGAATTGAGATGCTTTCTAAATTAGGAGCCCCATTAATTGTTCATCTTGCAGAATGGAATTTATCTGGCGTATTTTAAATCACTTTCCAGGAATAAGTTAAATTCTGATTACATGCATTCCCAACTTCCATAAAACTCTTTCAGCACAGACTGCTTTCTTCTTTCTAAATCCACATTGGATTCATGAGTTCTTATTTCATTTCACTCCTCTTCATATATTTTTAAGCCTCTGAGGTCAAAGTTCACTTCTGAAGTCAAATGGGTGAAATGCTGTTGATTTTCTGGCAGTTCTGAAAGTGACAATTTTCTCTATCACATAAATTACCATATTTCCTGTTATTCATTTTATGATACTGGTATTTCACTCACACAATTTTTTCTGTACCCATAAAATTTTCCAGCTGGGATATAATTTTCTAATCCTTCTATAAGCCCATGTATTTTGTTTCACCTCTTAAAGAAATTTAATATTGTCAATCTGCAGTATTCTCTCTTGGAGACAGATGATCTAAAGTTTACTTCTCAGTAAAGAAATCATTGGCATACAACCCACTTGTGCACACATAACACCTGAGAATGAAGAAGGTGCTACAGTTTAAGTTATTTTCATATGAAATCATCGTCATCCATGTGAACTTCTCGCGGTTGAATATAGAGCCTTTTTTTCCATACAAAAGAGGAGAGTGTGGGTATCCCCAGAGCTCTTCCGCAGGGCTAGGAACAGAAGCCAGTCATGGTTTCACTGAGTCAAAAAAAAAAAAAAGAACAAAAAACACAAAAGCAAAAAGTCAAGAATTTTATTTTCTGACAGCTGAGAAAGTACAAAGTTTGTGGTTTTTTTCTGTTTTTTCCCAGTGAAGCAGTGAAGTATATACAGTCAGAGGCCATGCAAGAACAAAACCAGAGGTATCATGTGGATGAAGTTAAATGCTGATAATAACTCATGTGATGCTATTTTACTGTGGACAGATCAAAATGAGAATCATTTCTCTTTGTTAGGTCTCACAGCTTTATAATACAGGCTTTATTCTTCCATGAAACAACTTTGCAGTTCAATTTGTTCTGCGTATGGTAAGAGTTTATCTGAAATTTGAATATTTTTTTTCCACTAACAACAGATTTCTGGATGAATTTATCTTTCTTTCTGATTCCTTAGAAAATACTAGCTATTTCGTCACTCATCCTCAAGACCTTTTTGTTCCTAAGAAATGTTTGTTTTGAAAAGTCCCTTAGTGGTGGTAAATTTATTAGCCTGATGTTATAAAACTATTTGAGAGTACCCAGCTAACAATTATCCAAACATGTTCTTTGTCAAGGCTACAGCTCACTCAAACCACTGAGGCAATGAAGAGGGAAAGCAGGAAGAGTCAGGACTAGGGATGAAATGTGTTCTTGAAAGGGTTGCCTACCTCCAGTGCTTCCTGGCATATTATAATAGGGAGCTGTGATCTAAGTGCTGAATGCCACTGCAGTGATACATTTGCATCTCACCAAACTATATTAGCTATATATGGTGCCCTTCGCTTTGAGACTTCACCCAAAGATTTCAGAAACCTTGGGCCAGGTTTTTTTCCTCAGAGGAGATACTTCACACTATATTTACTGTACTAATTTTAGTGGAAGAATTTCCAACTTTTCCAGGAGTAAGAGAAGAGGATTACATCTCAGCTTGCTCCTCAAATATTTTTGCTTGATGGACTGTGGAGATACTCAAGACTGCTTTAATTGAATTATCTCAGATATAGAGGTAATGTAGCCAGAATAATATGCAGTATGGTACAGGCTAAGTTGTGTTTGCAAGAAGCAAGAGTTATTATTTTTTTTTTTAGTATTTGGTATGTAGCACTGTGGAACATTTTGCAATGCCAGTTAAATGGAGCAGTTTAAGATTGTACTACTAAATGTTTTGCTCACTTAGAATCATGAAAATGTGTTCCAGCTTTTAGCAGCTTTTCTAAAGACAACAGTGTTCAAAACAAAAAGGTAGTAAAATATTGAGTTTCAGGAGATTGAAAATCCCCTTCAAATTCAAGTCTCTGTTGATAAACAATTTTAACAAAATTAAGGGGGAGTGGAATTTTGAACAATCCAAAATATTTAATTCTGGATTTTTTCAAACTAATTTTATCTATTTATTCATTTATTTACATTTTAAGAATCTGATAATTCATTGGAACACTTGATTTCAAACTACATAAAGTATTTCCAAAGGACCAAAAATACATTTCTTTTTCTTATTTTTGTGTGGGCCTCACACATCATCAAAATCCATCATCAATAACAATGAATTGCTCTCACGGAGATGCCCAGCTCAACCCAAAGCCTTTCTCACCTGAAGCAGCTCTTTGAAGCCAAACAAAGATGCAGAGGGATTTTATTGGAGAGTAGAGTGTAGAGATTCTGTAAGAGGAAGGTCAGTAAAAGCAGGACAATGAGGGTATTTCACCAGGTGAATATCACAGAATCAAAAATAGTCTCAGTTGGAAGGGACCCACAAGGATCATCAACTCCAATTCTTAAGTGAATGGACCATACACAGGATTGAACCCATGACCTTGGCGTTATTACCACCAGGTTTTAACCAAATATGAGGAGCATCACGCTGCTCTCACTAATTCCATAGGGCAAGTACATGGTACTGGAGATAAAAAATAAATAACAATAGACACTGCTCTCTTAAACTGCTCAGAAGAGTCACTGAGCCAATTCAGCTGTGAAATGAAAAAAGCCTTCTGAACCTGCAGCAAAGCAGCTAAATTCAGGAAATCTTCCCAAATTCTATTCTTTATGGCAGGACTGTAGAATATACATTTTTTCCTCTGAAGCATTAAATTGTTTTCTGAAGAATATCGTTAACAGAAGGAAATCATCTGTTGAATGACTTATAACAAAGCAGTATTTGGCATGTGCAGTATTCTCAAAGACATGTAGACTTTTCATTGTAGTCAGAATATTAATATATGAAATTGTAATAATGATTTATTAATTAACTGAGACTGTCATCACAATTTTCTATAGCTAATTTAAATGGCAACCACACTGGAGTCTGTTTTGTCTCATGTTCTCCCTTTCAGTAAAATCAAGCAGAGACACTTTGTTGGCCATCTGAGATACTTTTATCTTTGCCTTCAAGGACCCTGGGGGAATGGAAACAGGGAAAGAATATGCAAAGAGGATTTTTACCTCATCACTTTGATTCTTTCCTCCAAGCCCTGCATTTTTCCCCCCTCCCTTTTCCTGTTCAATAAGATATCAAGAAAGAAAGTAAGCAAGGGGGGTTGAAGGGGAGAAAGAGAGTGGAAGGAGCACTGATTTAAATATTTTCCAGTGTCTACACTAAAGAAAAAATTAATTATCTTTTAAACTTTTCTGAGCCATGGTTAGAGAAGTATTTTTCAAACTATAAAATGAAGAAAGTGACTCAGGTTTTCATGTATTTACAGCAATTTTCATGTAAATACAGCAATGTATTTACAATTACTCCAATCAGTAATTAAAACAGGGGAAGAAAGGACTTTCAGTACACAGGGAAGCAGTGCCCCTAAAGACACACAACTGTATAGCAAAAAATATTTGCAGAAACAGATGTTAAGTCAATTAATTCAATTTCCTCCAAAATACTTACCATGCTTACCAAGGCAGAAGACAAGGAGAGAGATTATCATGTCACAGTTCTTACCTAAAATATATTCTTAAAATTTTCACTGTTCCTTGGAAACCCCATAGTGACTCTTCCTCTTAGGTAGTTACTGAAGATATACGGAGGCACTGAATGCTGAATTATCAAATGGGATCTACTAAAAGCTGGTCTATCTTAAAACAACTGGATAGTCTTCATTTAAGTCCAAGTTCTCCTTTAATTTAACTCTGACAGGTTTAGCAGAGAACTAGAGACTGAAGCAGATAGATGAGTAGATGAGTGGGATGAATAGGGAAAACACACATATACTCATGGGTGCATCCATGGGCTCCTGCCTTCAAAGAAGACAGCAGCTGGGGTCTTGGAGCTTGTTTTCAGTGCTTCATCTAACCAAGGAGCAGAAAAGGCAAATACTCATTTTGGAAGAAGGTGCCCAGTGTATTTTTCCTCACAACATTCAAAACTATGCTTACTTATGATTAAAGTGAGGAACTCCATGAAGCAAACAAGATAACTGAAGGCATTTTTAAATACATATATAGTTACTTTGCATTAATGAAATATCCTGATGAATCAGGGAAGGAACGGCACTGCACCATTCCGTCTTTCCCCTGATAGGAGCTCTTAGGATCGGCTCCTTTTCTGTTACATGGTCTAATAAGCACAGTCGTAGATGGTTAAAGCATCCCACAGATTTGTACTTTGTCCATAACCTCTTCCCACATTGTAACAATTTGTTACTTGAGTGTAAATCTGATACTTTTGGCTTGAAAACAAAGTGTTAGGCAATCTGCAAACATGAGCTCATTACTTCAGGCAAGGTGAAAAGGGTCTCTGATGTGGTATACTCATTGTTGGCCTCCAGATATTAGTCAAAACTCTGAAAGGAAACCAGTTTTTAACATGGTTTCTATTTTCCTTTTTGTTAGCCTTTTTTCTATATCTGACTCTCTCACACTTTGGTATGTAGCCACTCTTTTCTCTCTCTTTGTGTGTGTGTGTCTGTGCCTGTATGTTATGATCCAGGCTTCTAGCATGTATTATCAAGCAGCTGTGTCTTGTAGGGAGTCATTGGCAAATTTGAGTGAGGATAGGTTTTATTTCACCATTTCCCATACTCTACCCTTGTCTTTCCCTAGCTTGAGTAGTCTTCTCTAGAGCAAACATTTACAGAGACTGTGGAAAAAACCCAAATAGATGGAAGTGGGAAGGAGACGGGCAGTACTGAACATCCTATATGTGTATGTAGGCAGGTTGAGAGTGCAGGGCACTCTTAGTCCTTGTGGCTGTTGAGTGCAGTTCTTGATGTAATGGGAAGACAACCCACAGTCCTTTTGTTTTTCAGACTTTCCCTTTGGCAGGCACAAAATCTTAGCTCTTCATTATATTTCAGTCTGTGCAGCTCCTGCTCTCTGTATGGCTCTGACCAGTTAGCACAAAGCTCATGGGGTGTGTGTTTGCCACTGGCAGGAAAGAGCTGCTGTTTCAGTGCCTCATTTTTGCACTGCACATTTTAGCTTAGAAATGGTGTTGTTATTCACCACCAACCTTTTTCATGAAAAGGATGACAAATTCACCAAAGCTAAAATTCATACCAGCTGCAAGAAAAAAACACTTCCTGAACACAAAAATTTTGGTGAAACGAGGTTAAATTCTCCTCAGATGATCTACTAGCACTCAAGTGGGTTTTTACATATCAGACAGTGCAAAGTGCAATATATTTTGAGGACTGGAACACTTTGCCCAGACAAGTTGTAGATGCTCCACCCCTGGCAGTGTTCAAGGCCAGGCTGGATGGGACATTGAGAAATCTGGTCTGGTGGAAGATGTCCCTGCCCATGGCAATGGTGTTGGAACCAGATGGTGTCTTCTAACACAAATCATTCTATGATTTATTCTATGATTTTATGTTCCATCTCCAACAACAACCAGTACAAGCTTTCTTAAATCCTCCTAAGGATACACACAGAGGCACAATATTCAGGTATCCAAATATAACTTCTGAATTTCATCAAAATCCTACAGCAAAGAAATTTCTTCTTTATTCATAGTTTCGTCTGTCTCTCAGTTCTGGTTTGGTTTTGTTGTTATTGTTATTGGTTTGGTTTTTTTTAAATCAAACAAACAAGCAAGCAAAAAAAAGAAACTTTGACATGAACTGTGAGTGCACAATCATTTATTTATTTTATTTTTTTAAATTTAACTCATCAATTTCTTTTTCCCTCTCTTGTACTTTTTCCCTATCAGGTCTGCAAACTGAAAACACCGGAGGATTTTTTTTTTCCTCAATATAACTGGGAAAAAAAAGTCCAAAGTCATTATTGGAATCCTGTGAAACAGGACTACACCCTCTCTGCAGACATGTTACACTCAGGTTCTTTGGCACTGGATCCCAGGCTTATCAGGTAGCGAGGACAGCCAGAACCAGCCAGCCTTAGGTAAACCAGTTAGACATCTTTTTGACTGACCTTCAAGTTCTTCAAGCTCAGAATGAAGTCATCATTCTGGCAAACTGGGAGAGAGAGGACCCTAGTGTCAAAAATGCTCAACTCTTACTATGATTGGAAATGTCTGAGACAAGACATGCATGAGACATGACTTCTAACTGGTTAACTGAAAGTCAGTGAACTTGGATCAGAAGCTAGCAGTAGACACCCTTATACATTAATCATTTTCCAGCACCTTGAAGCACAATAGCATGTCACTAACAGCACACATGCCCTGTATTTAGAATACTAAAAATAGGAAACACCTGTGGTAACTCTGCGGGACTTGGCTCCTGTATGTGGACTGCTGCAATAAAGAGCATTGCAACAGTATAGTGGTTCCCTTTAAAGCCTGTGGGTTCCAAAGGTCTGCTATCTCTCTCTGAGTGTCTCCTGCTTAAAAGTGTGTGGTCCTTGGAAGGATAAGAATGGTAGGATAAAAGAGGGAGGACAGAAGCTGTACAGCTACCATTAAAGGACTATTTAAAAAATGGCCTCAGTGAAGGATATGATGAACTGGAGTTTTTTCAACTCCAAGTACAGCTTCAAGAAGAAGAGTGTGGAGACTCTGTACCCATGCAAGTAGGAAATGGGCCAAGATATCAGGCTGGAAACAGAGGTCCTTTCTGTCAGGCTCAGGTTCCAGACTGGGAATGGCATGGAATCCTGTTAAGAACTGGGGAAACAAAAAGAGAAACAGTATTTAAATGAAGCCCTAAACCTGGCAAAAAGACTGCAAATTACAGAAAGGAATCACCAAAGAAATGGCCTTTCTTTTCTTCGGGGAGACCTTTATGAAAGCTCGTTGTTTTACAGCTGCTGTATCTACAGAGGAGCTGAAGGATGGTCGCAGTGCAGCACCACACCACAAGATGGCAAGAACCAGAAGCTGACCTCAAACCAGAATTCAGATAGGACAATGAAATTATACTAAAATTTGAGATTCCAAAATACCAAACATGTAATTTTAATGAAACTGGGAGTTTCTTCAGAAGATTTTTAAGTTTTTTCTTTGCTCTTTGGTCTGTTGTTCTTCAGATCAAATCTCACCCTAACGCCACCTCACCTCACAGAAGTGACAAATACCCTCTGCAGTACAATCCCCTCTGTGTCCTCCTAATGATCTGTTAGTTTGTTTCGACAAACACAGGGAAAATCTTTTCTCTGTCACTATTTGTCATCTTAGTTTCTTTCACCTCCGCTTTTCCTCTTTTTTTTTTTTTTAATTTTATGCCATACTATTTCTAGCTGTCACCTGAACTATAAATTTAATAAATTCTCATCTTTTTAAAGAGCTTTCTCAAGTCCCTGAGCATATTTACTCGCTGTGTCCCAACATTTTCTTTTTTCTCTCCAATACCAAGTGAAAGACTGCTGCTTTAGGAGATGCTGAGTCCAAGTTAAGAGCAATCAGTTGTTGCCAGATTGTTATCTAAGCTATGAAAGCTCCAGGAACACTATAAAAAGTCACAGATCCAGTCGTGGTTTCAGTTTAGACCTTTGGGTACAAATGTCTACATTGCAAATACAGCAAGCCCACATCGCATTAAGATTCTTGATTCTTGCCTCAATACAGCAGTTGCATTAGATCATCTCTCGCAGTCTTCTTCCAGTGGTACAGTTCTCTGGTAATTAGTGACTGTGTTGATAGATTCAACACAGAGGCCAACCACCACAGAGGAGCTGCTCTCCTCCCCAGGGGTTGGATTGTGGCTGAAATGAATTGACAGGCCAGTGTTAGACAGTTTGCACAGTTTATGTGTTCTACAAATAAACAAAGACAGGAGATACTCTGCAGCCAGCAGGTTTTGCCAGCTCCACATTTACATGCAAAATACTGCTCTTAATGAGGTTGGATTCTATGACCTCCCGAGGTGTTTTCCAGCCTCATTTATCCTACAAGCCTATGAAAATTACATTAAAATTACATTAATAAAAACAGGGATTCCGTGGAAAGTTTTCATTTCATTCAAACTACTTGATTTCCTCTTAATAGCCTCACCGGGGAATTTCTGAAAACGTTGAGAGCGAAACTCTCCCCACCTCTGCTTCGGCAGGTGACGAATGCCGGCGAAATAATCCTCGAGCAGGAGCGGTCCTACAGCTCTCGCCGTGCCTGACTTCGCAACCCTGAGCTCATGCTGAGCGGTGCTTGCTCCTCAGGGCCGTTCTGCCGGACCCAGCGCCGTTCCAGGGTACGCTGCCCACGCTGTGGGTCGGGCCCGTGAGCACGGGGTGTCAGGGCCGAGGAATCTGTCACTCGCCACACGCGGGCCACGCTACGGCCCGTCCCGAGCCCAAAACAAACACGGTTCGTGCACTTTAGACATCTCGCCCCCTTTGTGAGCATCTAGCGACTGCAGCCTTTATTTGTGCGCCAGCCTTTTCACACCGCCTGAAAATTTCAAACGACTTCATAGCCATGGGAGTGCTAATTAAAACATTCAGCAGTTTTACTGTCTGAGCAGTGTAAATATGATGTAAAAAGAAAATTAAAGACCATTTACACAGATGCATACTTGTTCATTGTAGCTGTAAAATCTAGCTGCAGGGACCTGGCAAGAGCAAGAGTCTCTTATTCTTCAAAATAAGTTATTCAGCAAAAAATTAGACACCAAGCTTTAGCTTGGAAGGCTTATTTTTTGTTAGCTTCATTTTTTATTCATTCCTCCAAAGCCACACTTTCCTACTTTTTTTCTTGGTTTATAATACCAGTCACTCAATTTACTGCTGAAATGGGTTAAGGGATGATTCGAAACAAAATATTTGTTTCACACTCTTGAGGTCACAGTCCACACACAAAACTTTTCCCCCTTCTACTCATGCAACAGCCTCTTTCAGACAGTGAATCCCAGTCACAGGGAATAAAATCCCCTGAAACATCAGCCACAGGTTATGCCTAGGATAGGGAAGGCATTCTGGAGAATCTTATTTTCCAGCATTGGTTGATGTTTCAGTCTGGGATTTCAAGAACACGACTACAGTTGTTTACACTGCAAAGAAAGGAGCTTTTTGATCAGGGGAAGCTGAGTCACTACTCCCTGTTAGTTTTATCATTTTGCAGAGAGCAAGAGCTGATGCTTGATCTTTCTCTGACCTCCTATTCAAACTTCTTTTCTACGTTCCCAGGCTCTTATATTCTGTTTAATCATGTCTCTTTGATATTCAGAAGAATCAGATACTTTGTCGTTTGGTGTTACATGATGTCATAGACAAAAGCAGCATAAATCCCATGAGGTTACCCTCCCCCCCCCCCCCCCCCCGTCAAAATGGTTCACTGAGAGGATGAGACTCGATCCTAGAGCTTTTTTCTGGGTCCTGAGCTATTTTCAGGACTGGGGACTGGGAAGGGGGGGGACTGGTTTTTGTTTTGTTTTGTTTTGTTTTCCCACAGACATCATAAGACAAACAGACCATGGGTCAGGTAATGTAAGCAACAGACTGCAAAATCATTGCCAAAAATTGTAACCATCCAATCAACTCTTAAGGAAAAAATTCATTTAAGTGACACATGTTAATAGTATTGAATTCAAAACACTTGCTTTGACATCCAGATGTTGGAAAGTGCCATATCCTGATTAACAAGAATATTTTCTGATCTTTCAGATCTTCCTCCCTTATTTTGATTGCAATTCAATTTTGGAGAAATTTTTTCCCACTACTGTCCACTGATCACATCACTGAAGTATTTCAAAATTTTAACTTGTTTCCTATAAGGAAAAAATGGGAAGCATAACCACAAATATTTATGTTAGTGTCAGTGCTTATTATTGAAAGCTTATTCAGTCTGCTGCAGTGGCATTGCAATAGCATACCATTAGAAATGGCATCCAGCTCTTCCAAGCATTTAAGAACAACATCAACACACACAATCTTTATAACCCGGAAAAGACAGAGTATTCCAAATGGGGAGGTGTGAGCAACATGCTGCAATGTCCCCATGCAATTGCTGCTAATTTGAAAGTTTTGGAAAGGTATGGCAGTATTATCAACAGGAATGAACTCTAGACATGAGTCGGCTTTGAAGTACCTTGCTCATGGGAAAACTGAGAGCCCAAGATTTTGATGTTAACTCCTTCAGAGCAGGCCCTGCCACTAGTGGTGCTCTGCAGCTAGGTGGTTGCTTAGCTGTCTGCTGTCTGATACTGTATCAGGACCCAGAATTTTCCTATAGGATGGTGGAAATAGAAGGAGGAATTTCAGGGAGAGAGAATTTAGGCCACCATACTGTAAAGCCTGTTTGGCTTTCATTACTTTCTAAGGATAGAGCAGGTGTGTGATGAAATTCCCAAGTTTATAAAATTTTATTAATTATAAGATGGGGGCTGCCTTCTTAAGAGGAAAGAGTCCACAGTGACCATGATACCAGTGCAGAGTTCCCTTTCCGTAGCAGGCAGCCTGTGTTTCCTTAGATGATTTCTGTGTGCTCTTTTTGTGGTTGTCCTTCCTCATGGGGCTCACATTACTTAGAGTAGTAAGAAATTAAAGGCTATTATTATATTACTTAATTCTATGGTGATAATGGGGAATGTAATTATCTAAGAGAAAAAAGCTTTGGATAGAAGGCTCAGTACCTATTTTTCTCTTTTCCCTTAAACATGTAGCCTAGATCCCAGTGTTATTTCTGTGACAAAAGATCCTTGTAGTTTTACTGCTGTTGTTGTAGTCTTAATGCTAACTGTATTTGATAAAGAAAGCTTTACAACAATAGTGAGGGTTTGTTCACTGTCTCAGACTGCTTTACAACAAAGGCGCAGAGTACACAGCAAATTTTTCACTTCTCCTTCCAAGGTGGATAATCTCATTTCAGCTGGAAAAATAAAGGTCCTTCTTTTTGTCATAGGGGTTTTGAATCTACCAAAAAAGGGAGCTAAGTGGCATGTAATTATTGAAATATGAGGGCAATAACAGCAAAAAAACCAGCATCTCAGTAGCCTAAACAAAAATCAAAAGAGTTTTGAGGCATGGTCAAGAAGAACATTCAAGTTCTCCCCATCCCCAGATCAGAGCCATAACCACAACTATATTCAAATTCCCTATTTATTATAATTTGGTACCTTTTCACCTATCAACCAAGCAGCGTCACTTTCTGTAATTTTAAGGTTTATGACACATTTTAGTTTCTTCCTTTATGGGAAAGACACATTGCAAATATTGGGCAATGTCTTGCAAAGTCTTGTCCTAACCTAACAAGACTGAGCAGTGTGGGAGGAGGAAGTAATGACTTCCCCCTGACCTGAGTAACTGACATGAAGTCTGCCAAGAATCACAGCCTCTTTGCTCCAGGGAACGCAGGAGCAACTCTTCAGAGAGGAGGCGGGGAAGGTGGGGGCCGAAGGGGGGTCAGAAGTATGTCTCTACCCCCCTCTGTGCTCCATGTGGCAGAGAAGAGTGGTTGCAACACTTAAAAAGAAGTAGTAAATTCCTCTCCACCTTTCCCCCCCATCACTAGTTCGCCTGTGAAGGGTTGGGCAGTGCAGTCTTGCACTGCTGTTTCCCGGATTGGTACTGTTTTGCAGTGCCCACGATGTGGGGTAGCACATAAAACACAGGGTCTATCCCATTTGGGAAAGAAAATGGTTTTCCTGCGTGGCCAGAGCTGTAAGGATGGAATTTCACAACAGAACAAAAATAAAGCACAGCACTGTTCCAGAATTTCTCGATTCTTATTCTAAACAGTAATAAACCCACCTCCCAAACCCCAGTCCGGACAAAATATTAGCATTCCCTCCACTCTGGTTACAGCTCACATCCCTCTTAATACCTCTTGCTCTGCCATGAACTATTTGTATAAGAAAGGCTTATGTTTGAACTGGAATTGGCACAAATAGTTACCCACTGGATATTCCTTTTCTGCAGAAATCTGATCTCTTTCAGTGCTTCACAAATCACAGAATCCACTGAGGACAGAAGCCTGTGTTTTCTTCTTCTCCAAAGAGAATAAAAAATCGTCAGTAACCCTGACAGCTTCCTGTAGTGTGGCTCTCACAGCTTATTCCAGATGAGCCGAACATTAAACTTGCCATAAAAATGTTATGCTGGGAGGATGTATCTCCCACAGTACTCAGAAATTATGTAGTGAGTTTTACCATCATCACCCCCAGGTTGTAACCATTTCCCAGCTCTTCTGAGAAGTGAAAACAGTAAGAATAAACTTAAAAAAACAGACCATAATAATGACAAATAATATCAACAATTATAATAGGCAGCAAAAAAGATCTAAACAGAACCCAGAAAAGGGCATTGCTTCTGCGTGCTTGTTGAACAACTTGACCTCACCTACTGGGCACAGGGAAGCCCAAGAGAGCAGTTTGCAAGGATTCACCCAAGCCTGTGTGCCAGCAGGACTGAGTGGCGGCAGGGAGGCTGGCTCTGTGCTTTCGGCAGGAGGGAGGGTATGTTTTATCCCTGCCTCCACCACACGCTCGCTGTGAGATCTCAGTGACTCAGCTGGCCCCAGGTTCCTCACTTCGTAAAGGGAGGTGCACTGTCTTTACCGACTCTCAGCTCACTTTACAGTGGTGTATACAAAGTGCCCTGCAGAAAAAGGAGTGTTCATAGCCTTTATTGATCACTGTGAACGTTCAGCTGCTGACATCTGTCAGGCTGCCTCTAATTTCACCAGCGATTGCCAGCAGAGGATCTGCCCCCTATGGTTTTCTTCTCACTGAGCAGCTGCTGCTCCTTTATAGTCTATTTGGTTATGTCATCATTAGCTTTTTAAATACGGGTACGGAACCTTAAAAATGCTTTATGCTCTCAAGAGATCTGGAATTTCTCAAAAAAAAAAAAAAAAGTTCTGATGTTTCTCAAGCCTCCCTCCCTCTCCCCTTCTGAAAAGGCTTAAAAATGTGGAATGTTGTGGGAAATTGCTCAGAATGCAATAAAAAATGTACATGTTAAAAAAAAAAAAAATCTAACTCACAGCTTCCTTGGCTGGAATGATGTCTCAGGGCTGGATCCAGCTCAGCAATGCTCTTTGGCCTTTCTCTAGTTTTCTCTTTCCAGGACCACATCCCTCATTTAGTTTCTGCTTCCAGGACCCTCTCTCTCACCCACACGCACCGCATAAATATACAGACACATAGAGCTCTGACACACATTTCTTTCTATGGCACAGGATACCCCCAAAGCTTCTTTTCCCTCTTACAAAGTTCAAGCAGTCCCTGTGCAGAGCACCTCCCTCCTCCACTCTGTAGTCTCCAGCTAGATACAAAGTCCAAAACACAGTTTATTTACTGGATCTGCTTTTTTAGACATTTGGACACTGCAACATTCATTTTTCTTCCAAGAATATCTTACAGAAAGTAACAAAAGCACTTCTGGAAAGTACCTGCTGTTCAGGTTGTTTAGTGTTTTACAATGTTATTTTATTACTACTTATTTTACACACACATGCTTATAGCTCATCGCAATTTTTCTGACAAATAACAATTGAAAATAATTTTAAAAATGTGGGTGTTAACTTTACAAAAGGTTCTCGCTAAGGATTTAAAAACATTAAAATGTATAAAAGGGAGTTACTTCAAAGGTTTTCAAAATAAAACCAGTTCTGAATTTTATTGATTTGGTAACAATTTTGACTTTCTTATCCAGAAGTCACTTCAAAAAGTACTATGTTCAGAGCTATATATACGAGTCATTTTCTCCAACTGTCTCCTACCCTCAAATATTTCTGCCATTACCATTTACCAAATTACATGCTGTTTACACCTTTCCATAAAAAAGCAGAATATTTTTATAATTGAAAGATCTATTGAAGACGATAATTACCATTCAAATGAATATTACAGACTTAAGTTTGCTGACTTGAGGCTCAGGCTGAATTAAATGACTCACATGCTATTCAGCAGTGTAGAGATGGGCTTTTCAAAGCCAGTTAAAAGCATGACTTGAGGAAAGCATTTCATGATGAGTCTCAATTCTGACCATGTAATAGGAAGTTGATTAGAGTGCTTGCATGCTTAAATATAGGTTTTAGTACCTTGCCTGTTCATGCCATAAATGAATATAGCTTAGATACATAAATAGTTTGGAAAACACTGTGTGCTTAAAATAATGTTTTACCCTTTAAAAGTTCTTGTTCATTTTCAAATTTTCCATCTCAGGCAGTATTGCCATTGAAGGACACAGCTGAGAACAGTCGGTCCCTGGGGGTACCCATCTGGGTCACTGCAGCTCCTGTAGTAACTCACCTCAAGCTGGCCGCCGTGCCTCTTCCCAGCACAGCACCTGGCCTGGACTTGTTTTTAATGAGTGAGATTTTCCCGCTGCTAAATTTCCACTCATCTGTGTTCTGGGAGATTTAAGGGGTGGTAACTCTGCAAAGGATGAGTTTTGCCCACCAAGTGCTTCTGTTTTGCCACGGCTGTTGCAAAGGCCATCTTGCCATCTCACATGGCCTGAAGCCCAGGGAAGGGGGCTCCACAGCTGAATGCAGCAGGAAAGGCAGAAGGTCTCCCAGTCTGATAAGTCTTATTGTTTGCATAATTTACTCAAATTTTGAGGGTACTTCTTTAGGTAACACACACACTTCTGGATGCTGTCATAAGGCCTCACAAGTCTCCCACGCTGATGGGAACTGAGAAGGGGGTCACACTTTCTCTGTACCGTGCTGGTTGTTCCAGGCTGATAGTCAACACTGACACTATCCTGTTTTCCAGGACAGGTGGTGTTCAGATGAACAGCTCTCTAGTAATGTTGCAAAAGCTGTGGCAAAGAGCAAAAGCTGCAGCATGTCTCTGCTATTCCATCACATTATGACACTGACATATTTACAAAAGTATGATGTTGAGCACAAACCCAAAGTGCTGCTAGGTGTGCTATCAATTTGAAAATAATTATCTGCAGAAAAAACGGACCCAGCAACTGCATGGCATGTTTTTGGAAGAAACCCTCTCCTTGGCACACAGGAGCTGTGTGTGGTTCAGAGCCAGGGACAAGCTGGGGCTAAGGTGGTCCATGGTCACATTTTCCTCTTCCTCTCGTGCCCTTCACAGTGTGATGAGCTCTGCACACAGAGACATGGTAATGGGGAAAATCAGTTTGTCACTAATATGTAAACCACAAGTTGTACAGAGGCTGTGGTTCTGTCGTGAAATGCAACAAGGCTACAGTTACAGCAAATCAATACTGTTTCCCCTCACTTATAAAGAGTTCGTGTAACTAAATGCATTTAAAGTCTCAGTGGACACTGGAGAAAGGGTATTTTTGCACACGATCTTTACTTCATGACTGCATTGCTGGTACAAGGGTTCATACCTGGTGCTTCCTAGCAGGGAAAGGTGACTTTTCACTGCAGTGTGGCAATATGTCATTTACAGATGCTAATGTGACTGCAGTGGACTCAGAGCAGCTACACACAGGCCCTTGTCAGTTCTGGTCAAAGAAATACTTTGGTATTGGCAGCCAGAGCTCAGAAGACAGGGTTGTAAATGGCTCTTTCCAGTCCCCAGTTTTCAAACCACCCTTCATAAACCTTGATCTGAATAACTGCTGCAGCAGTTGAAGGTCACCAAGGTGATTGATTAGAAATCCTTTATTTTTGCATCTGCTTTCAAAAAATTCCTCCAGGAGAAGGGATCTTCCCAGAACCAGAGCCATATAGGTTGTAGTAGAGGTTAAAAATGGCAAGAGAAAAGTACAAGATCAGGTGTCCTGATATCAGAGGAGTAATTTCACATCTACTCATACATCTGAGAACAGCATTTCACCCACTGGCTTCCCGATTAAAAATACTTCCATCGTTTCCTGGAAAGCTGCAGTTCCCTTAGAAGTTCCAGCCACAGAAGTCCTTTGCTCCTTCTTGTTGCCAGAGCACTTGTGTTACGGTTACAAAATCAGGGAAGAAAGTTATAGAGATGAATATTCATATGTCATATGAAAGGGGCCACTCCTCCCTTCAGGCATGGGGAGTTGGAGGAGAAGGGGGAAGAGGGGTTTGCTGCAGGCCAGAGCTGTTCTGGGGTCTCAGAAGCTGCTGGAAGCAGTTCCTCCTGATGCAAGGACAGCAGAAAAACCCCAGCAGAGCCCAAGTCCAGCCAAGCCAAGAGGGCAGCACCGGTGCCAAGAGGGATGGTTAGGGGGGAAGACCCTCAGCCATCTTTGTTTCACCTTTGTTCCAGGGTGAGGGTGGAAGGAGGAGGGCACATGGTTGGTGGATCCCTCTTTTGTGGGTAAACCGTTTCCCCTGTATCTTACTGCTGGATAAAACATGTGAAATCTTAAGTCTGATGAATATTTCTTCCTGTTTAAATACGGTATTGCTTTCTTATCTAATCCTGTCCTTAGCTGATTGTGTTATGAGTAGGTTGAGTGGAGATGCAGTTTGTGCTAGTCTTTGCTGGTCCTGACCTTTGGGTTCTGTCGATTTGTTGTTTTTTAAAGGGAAATTCGACTTATCCTACCTCTTTGGACAAATGCTGTGAGAGTATTTTCTTCTGAAGCTTATTCAGTCTAATAGCCCAGGTTTTTAACAGCCTCTCATTTCTGACTTCTGAAACTGTTATTTGGCAGTAGCAGATTGGTTGTTTTGTGTACAATTTTCTCACTTTTCTCTATTCTTGACATAGAGTAGATTGTCATGTCCTTTGATTCCTACCTTTTAGTAAATTGTTACTTTTTCACTTATACCTTCTCACAATTTTTATCTCTCTATATTGAAGGGGGAATAAAGGGGAGGGGGTTCATTCTGTGTGAATTCCCGCCCCAACATTTTCTTTAAACCAAGATGATTTGCAAAGCAGATTTTAGGCACCCAGCTTCTTCTGACTTCTAGGGACTCTTGGAAGCCAAACTCCTTGAGGTGTTTCTTCTCTGAGGCACCATGGGATAATTCAGTAGGGTTTCTATACCAAGTAGGAGTGGAACAAACTCTAACATCTCTGCTCCCTGTTGCAATAGTGCCTTCCTTGAGTGCTGGTGAATAATCTGACATCTAGAGTACTAAACTACTAGTGCTTTTCTAACAACTCTTTCTAAAGTTCTTTGCAGGCTGAGAATGTGCACTAGGGTCTCATCTGCACAAGAAAAAGTTGGCTGGCTATGCATATTAAAAATATAGGCTATTTCTGCCCCAAAATGATTATGGTCTGAGTGAGAGTTGCTTTGTAAAATCTGTTTGCACTGATAAGCTTTTGTGTTTGCACAGTAAAATAATTCTCCAGGAAATTGTGTGAGGTTTGATTACAGCTGACAATTTTAATTTAATCTAAATAATATTTGCAGATGAGAAAACATGAAAGCATGTAAAGAGGTACCAACAGTCTTCTACAGAGAGTTCTCAGAGTGGTGGCCCAAAATTATCATGGTTTGTTGGCAATGCGAAGCACAGTTTGGTAGTGCAAGACTAAATATGATATTGGTGGGCATTATTCATCTGCCACAGCTTGTCACTACCATGATATATGACACAGAAATCAAAACAACAACTCTGTACTAACATCCAAAAATCTCAGTGCTTTATACAAATACCAGCTACATCTCAGCTATATAAATTGCTCAGTCTCCCAGAGAAGAGCCAGAAGTGGTGGACAGCAGTGCTTGCCTTTTTTAAAATTCCAAGTTTGGGTTTAGGAGTTCATCTGAAGGAATCACAGTAAGCAATCAAAGAAAAAGATGGGTAATTCTATAGCTGATTGAACTGGAATGTCTTGGAAAAAGAAACTCGTGGAATCACTGAAATGTCATTTTAGTGCCAGTGTGAAAATTACATCCAGATTACTTCAGTTGAATGTTAATGACACTGTAGAGACAGGCAACATTAATTGCAGTTTGTGCTGTAACCTAAGAAATTAGTGAATGCACCTGCCTTGCATAAATAGCAGCACTCTGCCTGCTATAAAATGGCCTCTAAAACAAACACAGACAAAATTTGCTGAGGCTGCTTGCATGTCATAGAGAGCTGCTCCACATGGCACAGGGAATTGAACAGCACAGGGTGGCTAGTACTGCAGCACTTGAACTTTATAGTGGATGGCAGACCATCTAATGGGTAATTAAGCAAAGGGCTGTTCTACTACTCAGTTTTAATGAGAACCGTATTTCCAAAAGATGGAAAAGTATTTAGATATGATTTGCTGAAAGAATTACAAGGAATCTCAGTGCACACATAAGGACTATGCCGAGATGGAAGAATAGCTGACCATTTTGTCTGAGTAAACTATTACATAACAACTAAGCTATAATAAAACCCCGATTCCAAATCAAATAAGTCTCCCAGACTGCTTAAAATGAGTCACCAACAGCTTTATAAACATACAAAATACTTGACAAGGAAGTCTCTGATAATTTTTTAGTAATTATGTCTGTGAATTGTTCTCTGTTGACATCACTATTAGAAATGGTTTCCCATAAGTTTGCACTGCCTGTTAACATCTGCTCATTAATCACTGAGGCTTAGAATATTTCTTTCATTACAAGTTTATTAGAAAGTTTACACCATTTGTTCAAAGAGATGTTTAATTAGCAAAGAAACAATAGCTGAAGTCAATACAGTTTTGTTTTGTATGGATTTTTATGGCTTCAAAAGACTCTTAACAAGACGTGATTTCACAAGAGTCACAGGTGATGAAATATCTGTGCATCTCAGAAATTTGCAAGGAATAGAAAATATTTTTTCATGGACCAGAAGGACATCTTCAAACCTTGTCTGTGATCTGAACAAAACACTGAAGTATGATTTGGAAGCAAAAGCAGAGCCAAAGTTAGGAGATCAAGCAGTATTTTCTTAAGACAGTTCTGCAGGGTTGATACAGTGAACAGATAAAATTGGCCTAAAAATGAGCACGAAAAAGGAAGGATATAAGCAGGGCCTAAGGAAAGAAGATCATCCCCAGGAATATGATTTTTGATGAGAGAGGAGAGTCTGACAGTTACAACACAGTGTTTTGGAGGCAGGAAGGTCCTAAGTTCAATGGCAGCTAAAGTATCACCACAGGCAGTTCACTTGACCTCTGTGGTACCTCAGACAGCTAAGCTGTAAGACTGGCTTCCATGGAAATCCAGATGTTGCCTCTGAATTAAACTGTCCTGAGTAAATAAGTTACCAGAAGAACTGCATATCTGAAAAATGCCTTTAGCCAGAGGTTACTAAAGGGTATTACTAATGACAGACAAATGAGGAACATCAGAGACTGCCATATTTGCAGATACTTGCAGATGCTTCTTTATGTAATACTTTGAGGAAAATAAATAATGAGGGTTTTTACACTTTTAAGAAAAAAAAAGCCATAGTGCAAATGTAAATGCTTCTGTTTATTGAAAGTTAAACACTTTCAGAAACAGTAAACCTATAATGGTAACTCTCAGTCACTTTAATAGGTTATAAAAGTGCAAATGAAATTCCATGCAGTTTTTCTTTCAAGACACAAACCTAGGACCACTCATGGGCAATGCTTATGGAAAAAAAAATATTTCAGATGCCCAGTAAACCTTTATTCTGTCCTAGGTAGAGGCCAGACTGCTCTCATACAGACAAAAGGAATCAGTGGAAAAAGCCTGTGAGAAGGCAGACAGGATACAATGGTGACTGTCCCAAGGCCCTGACCCCAGCCTAGTCCAGCTTGTGCTGTGAGAGTGCATGCAAAGACTTCTAACAGGTGGGTCAGGCTGTGTACAGATAACTCTACTCAGTTTGCATTTCATAGTTCACCTAGCATTTCAGCCTAGAAATTATGAGATGCTAGCATAGTCTTGCAGAAAAACATAAGAAAGGTTTCAAGCAAGCGGAAAATTGAAACTCTGTTTTCCTTCCTTCTCTGTAACCTGCTGGGTGGAACCAAACACAGATTATGGCACAGGGGATACATTGCTCTCCTCATTATCACAGCTAAATACCAAGCTGAAATAGATTCCTAAACAAATAAGAGAAACACAAGCTGCAGGACAGCAATGAAGGCTGGTAAGCTCTTTGTCCTGAGGTAGACACACTGGTTTGTGGCTCTAGTCATGGAATGGGGACTGGGACTGCCTGCTGTTTGCTTTCTTTGAAGAATAGTTTTGGAGGAAAGAGTGTAGTAGATGATAATAGCTGGATGCAAGGAATAACTCCTGGGACAGTCCATTTTGCACTGTCCACCACTGAACACTGTGTGTAATATCATAGCGTGGCCATATATAGGACCTGCATCATGGACTAAACCACAGAAGAAAGAAGTGAAGTTGATGGTGATCATAATGGTCAGATCACTGGGTCTTATGATTATGAGTTTCAAGTCCTCACGCTTGTTTAGTTATTTTCTTTTTTTTTTTTTTTCCCCTGTATGTCTTTCCTTCAATAAGCAGAGTGGCAAGAGGTACACTTAGGATGGGTTGCTAAACTGAAGTGGGATGGACTTTGGTGTTTACACCTTTCTTCGACACAAGAGCTTTGGTTTGAAAATAGTGTCTAGAAATGAACAGGGGTTTTGCCATTTTTTTATTGCGTGCAAAATGCTAGGAATGTTTAAAAGTAACAGTAACCAAAGTAACAGGGAATAGGAAATAGGAGAGACATTTATCCCCTTAGAAACAGCTTTATTCCCCTTGCATTTCTACAGAAGCATAGACGTTTTCTGTCTGTTTTGGCACCAAAAGCAACTTTTTCAAACATCAGGAATTTTTCTGTCTTTTACAAGGGCTGCATATACTGGATGTGAGAGCAAGAAATGGACTTCAGTTTTAAAATACTTTATCTCTGCTACCAGCAAGATAGTGTAACAAATATGACATTCTCTTGAACAAACAGGCTGTTGAAGAAATACACAATTTCACAGCACTGCAAAGTCTTTTTTTTTTGTTTTGCAACTAGTTCCTGCTTCATCAGATCCTCTCATCTAAAGGCATCAAAGCAGCCGAAAAATGTGGAGTAGGTTAAGCTGACTGTATGTTGTCACTTGTACTCCTCTGGTTGGGAGATAAGTACAGTTCAGCATTAGAAAATAGGCATTTTTATTGCAACAGTGATCCAGCAAAATTGGTCACAATGGACCTGAATAAAAGTCCATTAACATCCACAGAAGATGAAAGTTTTTTCCACTGATTTAATAGACCTTTAATCAGACCTACTGCCCTTTCTACAATATCCATCTACTCTAATTTTAGAAAGAGGAGATTAGTACAAAGCAAAAGATACACATGCTGCAATGAAGGTCATGTGGGCTGATCTGCCATAGCATGTGCCATATGCAGAATTTCCTGTACCTTAAGTTGACATCAGGAGCAATTCAGAGTTAGAGTATTGAATAACAGCCTTTTAAATACAATAATTATAAGGTCTTTGAAACAAATACTGGCGTTGTGATTTGGGGAGCCTGAGGAATTTAATCAGCCATTCTTGATCTAATTGCCAGTGTGATTTTCACTCTATCAGATGTGAGTTGTAATTGGTTTTGAAAAGTTTGACATATGATAGGCTTCTGGGTTCTCCCTACTTAAATGCTTTATTTATTTTACCAAACAGCTTTCTAAGTAGAATAGGTACCCTGGTCTGAAACTCTCACCCTCTTTCCTAGGACACAGTGAAGTAGATGCTGAAGTGCCTGGAAGAACAGCTCTGGAAAGCTATCATGGCTAGTAAGGTCTGAGGTTTCAATATTTACAAAGGGCCAGAAACCACTTTCTGCTAGCATCCAGTATTTTAATTTTAATGGAAAGAAAAATGAATCTTTGTCTTAAATCCTACAGTAGAAGGACAACTTCAGGAAAATGAAAGGAAATGCTTCTTCCCAGAGTGGAATTCATTGCTGCAGGAAACACTGGAGTCAAATACTATGTCTGGGTTTCTACAGGACTGCAGTGGCATTACTAATAACAACTGTAATTTCAATATATGAGCTCAATCTTGCACCAATAGAGTCTTTGCAGGATCTGGGCTTAGATCTGCAGATTTGCCGAAGCAGGAACCTGTGTTCAGAATTATGACAACAAAAAGGGATAAGAAAGGCTGACCTGCCACAGGCATTGTGGGAGGCTCCAGCAAAAGTTGATACCCTCCATCAAAATATCAAGGATTTTTGATACCTGTCTCAGGTGAAAACATTCCTTTTTCAGGTGCAGAAATTGCAAACATAATTGCAATTCAGGGGTAATACATCTCACACTTTTCCTCCTAAATTCAGCATGCTGTGGGGACTTTGGAAAGAGCAGCAAGTTGATCCCATTATTTGGGTCTGATTATGCGGCTGCACCTCTTCCTATATGGCAGAAAACAGACAAGTACTTTCTGTCAACAGAGGAGTGCAGAAAGGGGAACGTAAGGAGGCTGTAAGAAATGTGATGCAACACGACCTGGGCCTGATCCAGAGCTCAGCAGAGCCAATGGAAAGACTCGTAACGAGTCCTGGATCCCGGTCCAGAGGGATTGTAACTCTGCTCTGCCGGGAGCCCAGGACCCACCTTCACTGGCTGCACAGCATGCCCTTGTCTTCACACCAGGCAGAGCCAAAACCTGCAAAAAGGTTGTTTGTTATTGTTATTGTTATTATTGAAAGAAGTATTTTCACAGCAGTGAAGGTCAGCTACAAATGATGACTCACTTGCACCGCAGATCTACACAAATAGCATGTGCTAAGATTACCATCTGGTATAACAATCTACATCACAAGACACCACATTTCCTGTTACCCAGGGTAAGTAAATTTCAAGCATGAGGGAAAATTTTACCAAGTTTCCCCAAGTACCTTTGCAGAAAGAATAATGTGGCTTACACAGAGGGGGGAAGAGAAAGGGAAATTATGAGGTAAACGCTATTCCCCTCCCTTCTGCCCCCTCATCTCCCAAGAAGAAAAACATATTAAGTTTGCAGTTCTCATTTCTATCGTATTTAAAAAGTCAAATCTATGTAATGAATACCTGTCTGGAGGGAGGCCAGCGGGATGCTGACAGCCAGGCTTTCTGGACACTGTGTGAAATGGAGGGTGTACATTTCACTCACTCACTCTCTCTCCCCGTCTCTCTTTTTCTACTATTTATTTAACGTCAGGACAGTGTGGCGCGTGCCGCTGCAGTGAAGGGCGTTGGATCTCAGTGGTGCTGATGGTGCTCTCCTCTGCACCCTGAGGGTCTGAGCCTGTGGTGAGAGCAGAGATGGGCCCGTGGCAAGCTGAGCCACCCCAAAAATGGAGGAAGGACCCACTCCTTCCCCCCTGCTGCAGTCTGACTGCCAGGGGTGTGCTGGCTATCAGCCCCTCTCGTTGGGGATGCTAGGTGGGGAACTTCCTAAGCAAAGCACAGAGGAAAACACAGAGATGAATCAACGTGGTATGTTTCCATGGATGACGGAGGCCTGGCTGTGGCAGGAGCTAAGAGTCTTTTCCCAGCCAGAATGGCACCCCCTGGCACTGCCTCCACCCAAGGAAACAAGGGTGACAGTGGCTTTCGGTGACAGTGCTTAGCGTACACATGCCACATGCTAGAGGCCATATTCATGGCCTGGTGACGTTTTCTGGTGCCATTGAGCATTTCTTTTTCACCTCTCTCCATCCTATTTCCCTTTCCCATCATCTCTGTGTGATAGGAGGCTGTATGCCTTCTAGAAGCCCAGCCCAGGGCTAAAGCCATGTCCCAGAGTGATATTTCAGCCCCACAACCTTTTCAAGTTGCCAAACATCACAGCTCCTACCCGACATCTCTCTCTTCAGTTATGGAACCGAATCCCTCCCCTTACAGGTCCCAGTCACCTCCCAGGAGCTGGCTGCTGACCAGCCGGACAAGGGACGCAGGAGGGCTCTTCCTCCAAAGAGGCTCACAAAACACATGGCTCTAGGATTTGGCAGAGGCTGAAAGAAAGACCTGAGCCACAGGAGGAGAAATAGATAAGCCTTTTCCAGACAAAACAGAGGTGAATTAAACAAATAAATAAATAAAGCTGGGCAAACCACCAGATGCCAGAGGCACTGCACAAGTGAGGTGGCTGGGAATCCCCTTTGGGATGTTGGCGAGGATTTCTTTGGCTTCAGGGAGTTCATGATGTCTTTTGCTGTGACTCAGTGCCATTCAACATCAGCTGCAGAGACAGGCCTCAGCAAGGATGAGAGAGATTTCATCTCATGCTTACATTTCAGACAAAATCCAGCACTTGGGAGGAGGCGTCTTTCTGATTGTTTGTTTGCATGCTAAGGGCTGAAGCCTGTGCTGTGGTGGAAATACTGGGAGACAAGGAGACAGCAGGCCAAGAAACACAGAGATAAAGTGCCCATAAAAGTGCCCTTCTTTCCCAGCCATGGGCACCCTTCCTTCCTGCCCTGCCCTGCCCTGCCTCATCACATCACTTCCAAATTTCTCATCCAAAACTCTCCTTTCTGTGACTCATACGTGTTTTAAGCCATCTCTGGGTCAGTGCTGATGCCTAGCCATGAGCACATCTCCAGCCAGGATAAACTGGTGTAGCTCTGTGAAAGAAGCCTGAGACCATAATCATCTGGAGAGAAAATCCTTTGAAGTGAGAAAACTTGTCTTGGTTTTCTCCACAGCTTTAGCTATCTATTCTTCGGTGAAAGGGAAAAGATCAGGTCTTCCTCTTGCTCTCTGTTGGTCTAGGACTATTATCATTGCCAGCAAAGTAACTGCTGCTTTCTGAAATAAAAAACCAGTAAGTAATGCAAAGACTGGGAGCTGAGGCCTGCACAATCTGCTTGCTCACCATTTTAATCCATGGCATCAACATAACTCTAACAAAATTGAGACCTATATATGATGTATACTGGCAGACCTTTGTATATCTCCTTTTGAATCTCTGTGAAAACTGCTGTCCAACGGTGCTGAGAGATCTTCCATTTTGCATTGGCCATTTGGTCCAAACAGCCTGCAAATGCAGGGACTACACCTCATATCATATAAGGGATCAGCCAGCAAACATGAGAAGAGACTGAGTTTTATAGTTGGATTAGAGAAGGCCATGTTTTTCCACCCTGTGATCCAAGGAACCTTCTGAGAAACTTCAGAGAGTCAAATGCACTCATGATCTGGTAATATACACAAAGCACAGTAGTGTTCCCTGTGATATGCAGCATCTATTGAATATACGATGAAATATTCTGATGCCCCAAAGCTACTACCACCCAAGGTCAGGCCAACGACACTTTTGTTTCTCTTTCCGTTTTATCAAGGTCTGGCTGAGACTTGTGCTGATGTAAATCAGACTTCCCTTGAAATCACTGGACTGAAGTAATGCAGCAAACTGAGACCCAGCGTGAAAGCTCAGTGTGCATCAGGACAGCTTGAGGTGTGACACAGTCATGTGTATCTTCATATCTTACTGAAACAAAAGCTCTATAACCTCCAATTAGTTTTATATAATTTCTTTAAAGGATGATGCACTGGACACAACAGATGGGAAAAGTTTTAAAGCAGGACAACTGAAGGGATGTTACATTTGCCTTGAGGCTGAAAACTGGGGGTGGGGGCTGCATTTTTAAAGCTTTTTTCTTAGTTTGTAAAAACATTGCTTAAACCCATCTCTAAAACCTCAGTACCAAGAGCACAGCTTTCATTAGTAACCCTGCAAGAATAAAAATGTGACTTCAGCACTTCTGAGTTATTCTTAACATATGAGCCATTTTCTGCAGAATCCAAACCTTTGATCAACTTTATGAGAAATACCTGTGACAGAAAGAAAACATTTAATGAGCCAGAGATGTCAATTATGAGCTTTCAAGCAATTTTATACCCTATATAATGCATATAAACCAATATAGTTTAAAGCATATTTTATAATTCTATAAATGTCCTAAACTATCCCTTTTAATATTTCAACTTTTTTTTTTTTCATTTATTTGTTTCAAAGCATGAAAGATAAACCCTTTTCACATGTTCATGGTCTTTCATGACACAAGGCAAAACAAATTGGGAACAAACCAGGAGAACTGCACAGAGATTGTAAATTTCAAACAAATGAAACACTTCTGCATTTTTTATTTTAATCAAAGTTTGTTCAAATGGATAAGTGGTTGATGTTGATTTTGTGCTTTTTATGGTTTACTTCTTTTTTATATTATTCTTTTCTAGCCATTATGCTCCAGGACCCAACCCTGAATTACCAAAGTTAAGGAGAAACTTACCACTGACTTCAGAAAAAACATGTTCATTGCTCAACATCTTTGAGAGATGATTTTAGACATCTTGAGTGATTGTTGGTGTCTATTTTCAGAAGTCTTACAGTGCCTTGGTTTTTAGTGAATGCTGAATTCCAGTCTCCCGAACTGCACAACCGTTATGTGACCTGAAGACAGACGTTTCAAACATCTGTTTGCTTAGGTAAATCTTGCTCTTGAGACCTGGAGTTTTGCAAAGCTGTCCATCAGAATACTAAGAACTTCTGATCATCAGTATAATGAGTGATAAAATAATCCTACTTTAGCCATTCAAAAGTCATATCGACCAAATTCTACCTTTTACCATTATCAGTACACTTTGACTGAGAAGGAAGAGGATGTTTCCCTTACACAACTAGACAAACGTTCTGGACAGACAAAATGTTAAAACCTCTGATTTAACTTAGGTGCTCAATCAACAGACAGGCTAAATCCAGCTGCTTTTAAAGGGCTTTCATTCCTTCACAGTCTCTGGGCCTATCTGTAATACCTTATGCTTCCATTTTGTGAGGTTTCTTGCAAAACACATTAGCCTCAGTAAGAACTCTTCAATTCCCACGGAGAATTACATTTCAAAATGATGCTCCATGCTAGTAAGTAATATTTTTCCTGGGCTTCCACATATGGCAATATTTATCTTCAAAGTTTTCCTCTTTGGCTCGTAGGCTGGTTTGCAAACCAGATGGTCTTGTGTGGCCTAATTGTAAGATGATTTGTTGTGTGATTCAGTAGCATTGTTTATTTGTACAGTGGTTTGATGGAATTTGTAAACTGCATAATATTGTTTTACTGTGTTTTCTTTTATGACAGAGCCACATCTTGCTCTGGCATTTGTGGCGGCGATTATAATTAAATGTAGTTCTCAAGATTCTTTGATCTCTGCTTGCTTACTGCATTAAACTAGTAACATAAAAACACAGTATTTCTCATTTAAGCAGGGAACCAGTGCTGGATTTGAAGGCTGAGCGAATGCATCAAATTTTATCTTAAGAGAACCAAAAATACACTAATCAAACAAAAAGATATTAATTGAATGCTGGAAATTCTATGGCTTTTCAGCAGTGTCAACTTTATGATTTACTTGGAGCTAATCATAGAATCACAGAATAGTTTGGGTTGGCAGGGACCTTAAAGACCATTTAGTTCCAACTCCCCCACTGAGGCCAGGGATGCCACCCACTAGATCAGGTTGCCTTGGGCCCCATCCAATCTGGCCTTGAACGCCTTCAAGATGTCCCCCTTTTAACAAGCCTCTTTCACTATGGATTCTGCAGAGATGTCTCCTTTGCTTTTTTGAGACAAGAATAATTTTGCCCTACTTGATCACTTGCATTCATACAAGTGTTCCTTAGCTGTGAATATATTTAGGCTTTCAAGTCTATAAACAGGTCTAAGAGCTTTCTGGCCTTGCTACTCTGTTCCCATCATGAAAGGTACCTCCAGTGGCCTGTTTGGTTTCTGGTAGGTAGACTTGTGGAGGGGTGGCTGTGACTGGGAACTCAAAAAATTCTTTGGGGAATGGGCTCCAAGCTTCGGATATTGGGAGGCTTCTTTCACTTTGAGGAACCCAGCTGCAAGCCAACCCACTTTACTCAAAGTCACATGTACCTCTCCTAGCTATCAATGGTCTATATAGGAAACTGATGGACAAACTTCAATGCTGTACACTGTTTCAAGAGATGTCAACATCAGATACAAGAAAATCAACACCATGTGCTCATGGCATTGGTACAACCAAATCTCGGAAGACAGGCTGCAGAATGACAAGATATGAGAATCAGGTTTGTCTTTAGCCTCTGGAAACAGTTCCCTTAAAACAAATTGAAAATATTTTGTATGGATTAGGAATTATTTTAGCACAAAATGGTGAGCGTGTAATCTCTAGTCAGTAATTTACAACAGATTTGGAATAAATCAGAAGAACCACAGTCTACTAAACAAATCTTGTAATTATTCCAGCAGGAAATATGGGTGCAATGATGATTCACGCAGAAAGTGTCTATTTGACCTTTATTTTTCATTTGGTCATTTGCTACTTTTCATCCCTTTATACAAACACATTCTGTGGCAGATTACTCTTGAAAAGATTTCAAAGGAATAAATCAAGATTCAGAGACAGGCACATACCACCAAGTAACCCAAGTGCATGAGGAAGCTGAAACTAGACTGCGATGAAGCTACTCCCACGCAGTGCCTGGCCAGCCTAGGGATGTGTCATCAGTTTTTGTAGGGCCTTGAAAGAGATAGTCACTGCTCTTGCACTTTCCTAAGCAGGTCTTTGTTTGGTATAAAACCTTCTAGTTCTGCCTGTTTGTCTCTGGAGATGCAGCTTACAATTCTTGTTCTTTGTGGTCATTTTTTGCTGAATGAGATTCCTTCACGCTTACATTTTCTCTTAGGTCACACAGTGGTTGAATATCAAGACGTGCCTGAACACAGTTTGTCTTCTTCTGCGATCTACCTTATCTCAGAGGGCCATCGCAACTTTATTCTCTTGTCAAATTGCCGCTACTCAGCAGTGAATAAAGGCCCAATTGCAAGTGAGAACCGCAGCTAAAAACTCCTTTAACCGGCATCTGACATCCCTTCCCATTATCTGATGGAGAGTATATTTTTTTTTATTTCTGGAAAGAATATTGTCAAGACTGAAAGCAGTTTAGATGACTAGCTATTCCTTTTCCCTCAGATTTCATTTTTTCTCAGCAAGAACCTGAAATCCTGACATTTTCATTCTTAACTACCAAAGAAAGAAGACGATGACAGTCTCACTTGTGAGACTTTTTTGCTGTACGCCAGAGGCTTGGCGGAAAGGCCATTCCTCTGAAAAGAGCATATTCTCCATTGATAAGCTACAAAGAGCCCAACTTCAGTCAGTTCTCTGCTTCGGTAATTCTGCAGACTCAAGTAGATGTTGCCATGTTAATTTAACACAGCTCATGGTTTCATTATTTCTTTACGGTCAGGAACATTGGGAACTTGCTTTCATGTTTGAAATGAAAACTGATACACTAATCTGACTATGACCCCATATGTGAATGACTGAGTTCAGCTCTCAAGCTGAGCTGTGAGTGCACAGCCTTTCTGATTGGAAAGTATAAGGCAAATATACTTACCTGTTCTCTCAGAAGTCAAAGATATTTCAACAAAGTCTGATAAAACTTTGTAGACAAATTTATCTCTGGGCCGAATTCCAATATCAAAAATTCAGACTGAAAACTACTTAAGAACACTATAAGCAACTATGGAAAGGATAGTTTTACCAAGTTATAGTTATATATTACACCCATGCAATAAATACAGCACAAGAACTGAATCCAGCATTAAAAAATGTTATTTTCAATACTGTTGGATGAGATAAAAATGGCAGCAACACCTTATAAAATCTACCCATTTAAATGATAATAAGATCAGTTTCCTTCTCCAGAATATTATCATATTCATCATCTTCCTGGATTTCAAATATAAACTCAAATATGCAATAGAAATGCCTTCTTGCAGGCTACTGTGGTAATCAGTGTTCAAATACTTTACAAACACATGTGCTTTGTGTGAAGGCTCCAGTAAAATGGCAAACTGAGCCTGACTGTTCCTAGACAAATGACTTTAGAGTCTAGGTTGTCCCCTGTTGAAATAGTTGTGCTGGAGTAAAGCTGAAGTAAAAGAGCTGGGAATAAGACCAGTCAGTTCAACTGAGTTGCCTCCAAAAGTAATTTCCTGCATCCAGCAACGCAAGTTACAAACCCCAACTGCTATCGCTGGAGTAACCCAGAAGTGAAACAGTCTCTGAAATTTCCTTTTTTCCTCCCTGGGGCCATACAGTAAGACTGCTAAGAATATAAGTAGTGAAACTATCCAGAAAGTGCAAAGATACTTAGCAAATAGAGGGAGAGGCTTACAAATATAGAAAAAAAATTATAAACTTTGCAGCCCAATGCAAATTTTAAAGAGGCCTTTAAATTTATATACACCACTTTAATCTATGTATCCACAGAAATGAATCAAGCATGACTTGATTCTTTCCCTTTTCACTATGTACATTCTTGCTTGCAACTGTGTAGATGGGGTTTTCCTATCTGCAACTCATGACACATATTTTTGCATAAACATATTCATCAGCTTCTAAGGATAAATTCCCCCAGCATGGGTGATTCCTCCTGCACTGCTTACAGCAGGGGAGGAGGTCTGATCAGTGACATAGTTGTCTGAATGAGTCCATGAGGATCTTGGAGAGATCAAGACAGAATATTTTTGCATTTACATGTATAGCCCACTGTTGAGAGTGCATTTGAGGTCCTGCTTTGTGCACCGCCTGCAGAGCATCTGGTGTGTTACAGCACTGATTTAAGGGACCAGGAACTAGAGAAACCCAGGGGTTTAATGCTTGAGATCTCTCCCTCAGTCCTTAGGATACTCGCTGAGATTTCATATACTTGATAGACAACATCTGTTACCACAAAGCAGTGGAGGAACTTTTAACATTAAAATAAGAGATAGAGGCCAGGAGAGCAGTTAGGGGTGCTTAGCTACAGGAAAAGTTAATTAAGGTCTTGTTAACAGCTCATTTAAATTATGTCTTCTGACTGATAATGATCTCAAAATGTATCAGTGACTTTCAGTTATTCCTAGGTAAATTCCTACCTCCCTAAAGATGCCCCTTTTCTCAAAGCATGGCCCTCTGTGCTGTGGAAGCATTCCAAAGCAAAAAGTACAACAAAAACTAGTACAGTTTTCCTGTGGTGCTATGTAGGGCCTGTACTTATGCTGACAGAAACCTTCTGTTGTGTTCATCTTTTCCCCTCTGCTTTCTCTGACCCAACTTTGTGTACGTCAGTTGGTCGTATTTGACAAAATCTGCTGTGATTCACCTCCTGTCTTATCCATCATAGCTGCTTATCAATGTGAAAAAAGTCAGTCCATATGCTTATTGACAGCCTTCTGCCTTTTCTTTTTTTTTAATTAAGTGTTTCAGAGAAGAGGCGAGGAAACAATATATTTCAGAGTATCTCAAAATCCATCTTTCCCTCCCAACTGTTCACGAATTGATCCAGACCACCTCTTTGAGAACAGGTTACACACTGCAGAGGAATGCATAACTTGCCCATGAACTGCTGCATATTTTGTCTTGTGTATTTACATTTTTCCAAAGGAAAAAAAAAAGCATTTTTTTCCGGATATTTTCTGCTCTTGATGGATGAAATTAGTCTGCATATCCTTGGAGACTGCCAACAAGTTTACACTAGGAACAGGAATGAAGCCATCAATTTGTTTCACGTGAGTTCCCTTAGAGGCAAAACCCCATCACATAGTCCCATAATGCTGGTCTTTTAATCACTGAAGAATGAGGTGACCTATAACACTACTGGTTCTCTGGGAAGCACCTTGATGTGTAGGGACATTTTGACTGTTGCCAACTGTCATCTCTATGAATGGCAATTAGATTTATGCATCTTTGTGCTTGGGAAAAAAACCCAAACAAGACTATTCTGTGAGACTTGCATCTGCAACGCTCAGAGCTATTTAAGTGCAAGAACTTTTGACATCTTAAGCTAAAAGCCCTACACACCCCAGCAACAAATTTGGTGATTACAGTTTGGTTATAAACTGGTGGCAGGGATCGGACCTAACTGAATTTTATAAAAATGGCTCAGGTTTGAACACTACATAAGAGCCCCAATCACTTGATTTTGACTTTAGTAAAATGTGTACTCTCATGTTAACATTTCGGTTTCATCCATCTCTAATTAGCTGGATCAATTAGTATGGAAAAACTCCTTTCTCAGACTCATGATGTACTTCACTGAACAAAAAGAGACTCTGGTCCCATTTGCCTTTTGTATCTTTCTTGTTCCCTTTCTTGTGGCAAATTTTCTTTGAATGAGTTGTAGGGATCATTAAATCAGGACCTGCCTGTAGTATGTGCAAACAGTGCTGAGACCCAAAGATCAGTGATTACTGACCCTTCCTCCTGCCATCATCTTAGTTTGGCACTAAAACCCCCCATTCAAAGGAAATATTTGTTTCTTGGACCACCATATGTTTTAAGAAAGGTTTATACCCCAGAGGTTCTGTATTAGATTCCAGCAGGTTACTTCATTAAATGAGCATATCAAATTTGATTAGAAGTTCTCATCAGCTTTCTGTTCCATTTAATTTTATTTTTATACAGATGAAGAAATTACTGCTACACCCATACCCACTGACAAGCCAACTACATTACTTCACATCTACTTTATAACCACATATAATTACATAACCTCTTGGTTTATTTTCTTCCAGAACTCATGGCTCCTCATAGAATCTGTTCTGTCTGATCTAAGAGGCAGATTTTGGCCTAAAAAATAAGTTTCAAGACATTTACACGGTTTGGGTTTTTTCCTATATTGAATATTCCACATCTATTAACCACAATTTGATTCAAGCAGAGCAAGGGCTTCAGTGATACAGTCTGGAGAGGTTGTGTTAACTAAAGGAAAAGACAAGCCCAGCATCAAAATACTCTGCATAAGTCTCATCATCATGGGAGAGCTTCCATCTTTTCAGCCCCATGCTATAAAATCTCTCTTAGCACACTGTGTTCCCTCTACTTTTTTCCTTTTTAGTTACAGGCACCACAACCACTTTCCCATCTAAAATTTCCAATCAGCATTCCTCCTCAAACCCTCCTGTTCTTCACTGATTTCACAAATACAACAGACAGGGCTGCAAAATATTCTCACCTCAAGGCAGTGTGAGGACTTCCTCAGATAACAATGAGGCTGGCAGATTACATTCATGTCAAAGCATATAGCTGTGTAACTAAAAGTAGACAGAATGAAAGTTGGTATCTAGAAATTTTTGCAGGACTATAGTTTTATGCCTGTATAAACTCACTGAAATCAATTAAGGCAGATCAATGTAAGGCTGAAACATAACTGTGGTGAAATCATTCCTAAAATTGTTTTTAATGCTCATCCCAAGTTGCATTCTTAAACATATTGACAGACCACAGAGTCCATTTGTTATAATTAATCACAATAACTCTAAACAATATGACATATTCTTTCATTCATGCCAAGAAATCCTATGCACTCCTTAGATGCCAGAAAAGGCATCAGGAAGAGCAGTTCCTGGTCTCCTCATCAGCCTCTGGTCTGGAAGCATTTTCATATTTTATCAACTTTAAAAGTAATGATTCAATCCTGCAGTCCTTCCTCCCACCAGTTTTATTTATTTAAGTGACTAGGGCCTGATAAAGAAAAGCTGCAATACCAGGCTTCTTAATTCCTATTTGCTTAGATAATACAATTGCATATTGCAGAGTGCATGGAGAGAGACTTACAACAAACTAGGGAGTCCTATTTTCTGTCAAAAAAACCACTTCCATGTGTCTACATGGTTGCTGATGGCAAACTGAAATAATTGAGGCAGTTGAGAAACAGTGTTTTTTGTGCTCTTTTAGCCCATGACAGAAATAGTGGTTGGGTTGGAACATGACTCTTTGTTTGGGTGGGCAGGGGTTTATGAGGTCTCCAGCCCAACCTCCTGCTCAGAGCAGGCACGGTTGGAACAGGCTGCCTGGAATCTTGCCCAGACAGTTTTGAGCATCTCCAAGGATGGAGAAGTCATGCCCTCTCTGGGCAACCCATTTCACGCCTTGGCCACCTCCGTTGTAAAAATATTGTCCTTCCACGAAGCCAGAATTTGCCATGTTCCAACTTATGTCTGTTGCCTCTCCTCTAATACCCCATCTCATCCCATTGTGGACTATTTTGAACAATATACAAACCCAAGTTTGTTTCACTGTGCTTTCCTGTGGGATGCAGTGCTGTGGGATCACTTAGTGTACAGGCATCAGAAAACAGATCACCTTCCCACCTCCAACAGCGTTACAGAAATGAGGAAGAAACTACTTTGAGATCCTACACCAGAGAGGAAAGCCTCTAAAAGTGGTGCCGGCTGTAACAGGCCTGCCAGGGTATGGTTCTAGTGAAGGATCAGGCACAGCAGGGCTGTGGAGTAACACAGCTCCTACCCAGGGCAGTACCTGTCCTGCACACATCCGGGACAGAGCTGCTGCTCCGAGCAGTCAACCAGAAGCCACTTCTTGTCTATAGACCAAGACATACACTGCATGAGGGGAAAGCAATCCTCACAGCAGATGTGATTCATGCTCAGGATGGTTGTTCTTCACCTCAGCCTATGCAGGACCACGTCAAGGTCACACACACTAAAAGCCCACACCAAATCAGGTGTTGCAGGGATTAAGCTGAGCCAGAGCTGAGGAATTGCCTGTGTCAGAAGAACACTGCCATATGAAAGCAACACCAGCGTATAATTGAAATAATTTATTTACCACTAGAGCACCACAAAACCAGACATACAATGTGTTAAAATACAGAGTAATCGATCACCAAAGTACAACACGGCTGTCCTTTAAGTTTCTTTTCCTTCTCCTTTAAACCACGCCAACCATACAGTTATAACACAGAGGAAATGCTATCCAACCCCACCCAGCTAAGTGCTATGATTCCCCCTCAGCCCCAGTCAGCCCCTTGGGTCTGATCTTTCAAGATGCTGACCATTTACCATCAGTTCTCAGGGACTCTGCTCAGACAGTGGCAACTACCTCGCCATGATAAGGCCCATAGCAAAGTCCTTGAGCTGTTGCAGATCCATCTAAAGATCATTGCAGGGGTATTTACATCAGACCTGAGCAGTGCTTAGGACTCACATTACCCCACTCTGTAGAGGGGAATTTCATCCGTAAGTTCTGCACATTGTAGGATCAGGCCTAACACCCTTGGTAATTAAAAAGAAAATACATGCCCAATGAACAAAAAAATGAAAAAAAAAAAAGTAGGAGCTTTATAATAGAGAATTTCAAATACAATCAGTGCATTTTGAGGAACAAAAAAAGAAAAAAATACTCAACCTTGGGGCAATGACACACAGAAATAGTGTTTTATACCTAAATTTAGAGAAAAACTCCAAATCAAAGTTTTCAGCTCCATCCAGCGCATAGTGAGTATAGTTGGACAACTATGCTATCTCCTATACCACATTTTCAAAACTGATTTTGAGCTGCATTCCCATACCAGAGAACTGCAAAATAACTTTTTAAGTTTTGTAAAATGTTCATCCTTGTCTCCTTTCCTGTCCAACAAAAATACAGTTCTCATACTGAACCTGATAAAACTAATTTTGCTGCCATATACAGCAAAATCCAGAGTATGTATTACCCTGAGGAGTTTCACTGAGTTCAGTGCATCTTCTCACTGGAGTTAGTCTGGCTCAAGCAAGTGTTAGCAGGACAGATTTTTTCACTTGTTCATCTCAACTCACTAAATAAATCAGAAGTCTAACGTACCTCCTCCTCTGCGCTGAGTCAATGGGTGGCATTAAATCATCTCTGGGGCTATGTTTCCAACTAGGCAATAAGGACGGGCTCTACAGAAGTCCTGAGGAGCTGCATGTGCAAGCCACCATGGTATTTCAGTTTTGCATCAGTGTTCCGCTGAAGCCAAAGAAATTGCACTTCTTAAAACTGGAGCAGACAACATCAAGCTCAGGAGTGTCGTTCCAACACTGCTCAGGACAATAACAGAAAACGCCCTTCCCATCCAAGTAGTATGCCTGTATTGCAGTTTTCCAGCTCTGCTGTGCAAAAGCATTCATCATGTGAAATGAAATGACTGTGCCTTCTTCATGATTCTTTTTTTTTTTTGCTAATTTACGTTGGAGCTTTTTTTAAATGAAGTAGGTGACGTGATTTTTTTTTTTAACTCCCTCGACAATATTAAAACGTAACAACAACAAAAATCTTAGGACCCCCCATGTTCCTTTTTCCTTTTTTTTTTTTTTTTTAAGGAGCTTTAACATGAACTCAATTGAAAAAAAAATCAGCAAGCTTGCAAAAATCAAGGGGCTGATCCTGCAAATCCTTACACACATACCAACAGCCTAAAGGGGCCTGCTGTGCCACTGCAGAAGTTAAAGGCAAACCTCTGTTACCTCAGTAAGAGCAGGACCAGTCCCACAGCCCAAGTCCCCGCTGCATGCCAGGCCGATGCACGGCCTCTGACTGTGCATCGATCCCAAACATCGCCGCGGCAGACCCTTCCTACCAGCCTTCTGCACAGTGGTGAATGTCATTCTCTGCAAGGGTTTGCCTCACCTCAGCCAGGCTGGGACATCTCTTGACACCTCGCTCTCTGCCCATCTGTTTGAACGCCGAATGAAAACTGAAAGGCCTAGAAATCCGAACCGCATCGCGATTCAAGTGTTCTGAACAGGGACAACTGAAGAAGGAGGGGAGAAGGGGGGGAGAGATTGCTTTAATCCATCCTTTTTATGAAACAGAAAAACAAATGGGAGTCAGGTAGCTTATGTCATAATGATGAACAATATACAAAGCACATGTATAGCAATTATTATAAAACATGTATTTGTAGTGCAAGTCAAAATATAGGGACTCTACTCATACTGGCCAGCTAGAGGGAAACACATGATTCTGAGTGATCAAAAAGAGCCCCAAATTCAAATTCAAAGTCATGAGAGCTGACAGTATTACAGAGTACAAAAATATGGTGAAAATTTACACATTACACATAAAGTAGGTAATTTTTTAATAGTTTACAAATAGAGATCTACAGATATGTTTCCAATTAAGCTGGCTTTTACTACCCACCTATTGTAATACTCTAGGTATGGTTACATATACCAAAAGAACAAAAAAAATCCCATAGCATAGCTATACAGCAACATATTAAGGTCTGAAGATTAGACCAGTACATGTTAAATATTTCACTGGTTTACTAAACTGACATTTTAAATCATTTACAGTAAAAAAAAAATCTTATAGACTTGTCTTTGAGACTGAAACAGAGTGTCCTTTATTAGTAAATTATTCAGTATTTAAAACAAGGGTTTGAGACCTTACAAGAAGTCTCTCTAGGCAGCTGGCACAAAAAATAAGGTATTTTAAAGGCAGAGTTTGTCAATAATGTAATAACTGATTTCTATTTTAATCAAACTAAACTAACCATTATTCTTCTGATTCTTTTGAGCTTGTGTTCCTTTAGGCTTTATATGTATTTCTGGCAGCTTATTTGGTCTCCGCTTTGTCCACATTGGCTGGTTTTCTTTTTTTCCAATGGCGATATGGAAATGTTCATTTAATAGTTTTTACACACAAATAAATAATGCACTGTTAACTCTACAACTAAGAGGAATGGGTAGGATGCCTATTGCGTAACAATACAGAGAGATCAAGTAAGGCACGGGACAGATACAGCAACTCCACTTCATGGGATTTTCCTGTTTTTTTCCTTTCACATAGTAACACTAACAAATTTCTTCCAGTGTTTATTTTTTAAAAGGTTTCTTTTTTCTTTAACTTTGCTTCTTGTCTATCTCACACTATGTGTAGGTGAAATGTAGGAAAAAAGCCTTCAATGTTTTGCTTCGGATGCCAGTTTAAAAAAAAAAAACAAAACCAAAAACTTTCAAACAGTTCGGACTAGTACCACTTTTTTTCTTCTTTTTTTTTTTTTTTTTTTTTTTTAACACTGATGAACCTGGGTTTTTATTTTTCTTTCCTTCCTTCTCGCTCTCTCTTTCTTTTTTTCCTCGGTTATTTTTTTTTAATAAACACACGTCATGCTGTTTCGGGGATATCCTTTAGCTGCACTTGCAAGACTTTACAATCATGTTGGACAGCTGTTCAATTTTGGGTGCTTTGCCAATGTAGTAGAGGATGGTGAGGGGTTCCAAATCCTGGGACACACAGCACGGAGAGGCAGAAGCTTCTGGATTTATGGTGTTATACAAGCTGAGTACCTAGAAGGAGAAACAAAAAAACAGATTAAGGCATCCACCTTTAACAACCAAATTACTTTCTGCATCACCTCCTCCCACAGCACCTGAGAGAATGCCCACAGAAAGCAGTATGAAGATTCCTGGATTTTAATATTTTTTATGCTTCTTCACTTCAATCTGGTGTCACAATATGGCCTCAGTTTGCTAGGGTTTTGTACATATAGTCTTAAACCTCAGAACAGGTACATGCCTGGAGCCTGCCTTTAAAGTGTAGCCCTTTGAATCAACACACACACTATATTCATATGGAAAGAAGAAAATGAAAGTTTTTTATCTGTTTATTCAGATTGCCATTTGCTGTTTGCAGCATTTTGGCTTTACCAAGCGCACCAAAGAGAGAAGTAAGCCCTTCACAACATAGGTACTCATCTGCTTTTACCCTCTGGCTATGTCAATTAAGTTCATTAAGGCCACCCTGCAAGCACCAGGACTCAAGATGCAGCTACTCCTGTTGAGAACCAGCTGTGGTGAAGTTATCATCTATGTCACGTTGGATTCCTATGCATGGTTCTCTGCAAGGGAAGTATGTAGGGTTAGCCACTGATGATGCATAGGTATTCCTGAGGATGCCATTAATGTCTTAGCCAAACACCAAGTGACCTTTTCCTAGAACTTCAACACAACATTTGCAGCTTAGAGAGACAGAAGATCTGTTCAGGACAGCAACACTAACTACTTTATTAAGCAACTTCTGACTCTTTGGGCAACTATCCAAACCACATATTTGTGACCATGACAGTTATTCTTCCTCTTTCCTTTACAAACAAGTGCTGCTCCAAAATGTGTACACTATTACCCCGCATCAGCATGGAAACATACTTACCTTATTTATACCTCTGCCTGCCAACATTGTACTATTAGCAATGTCACAGCCAGTAACAGTTACAAAGGGGTAAATTCACATCGTATCTCTGTTTTACTAACCAAAAGGAACACAAGCTGTCCCTTGGACATGGAGACTTCTCCCTACTGGCCAACATGGAGCTGGTATTTTAAGGAAGGTTTGAAAAAGGGGAGACATCATTCTTAGTATGGACCTGAGGGTGAAATTCTTACTTTACGACAACTGTGATGCAAATGTCTGCCTCTTGCATTTACTGTCTAGACATCCCTACTGACAGTTGAGAGAAATAAGCACTTCTCAGCAGACTACTACTCATCCTAAGGCAGTTGACTAAAATACCACATCTAATCTCTAGAAGTCCCATCTTAGATGACTATCATTTGGTTCTTCAGTATCCCAAGACATATAAATTTTCAAAGTACAAGAAAGAATACATCTTTTGAAGTGAAAGAAGGCCATCCATCAGTACATTTTCATGAAATTCAGCATGGTAAGTGCTAATCTTGAAATGGCAGGTCATAAACGTAGGTGATAACCAGCTGGTACACCACTCAGCCCTTTCGTTACTCTGACAGTGCCTTCCTCAGTGCCTTTGCTGACTGAGCTCATTGTGTTATCATCCACTCCTGCTCTATAATGAAAGGCCCTTCCCAGGCCACCTCCCAAGGCTACATATTCACAAAAAGCATTCAATTCAACCATATCATATTGATGAACACATACAAAAAAAATCTCTGGGTCAATACATTCCTACTGCTCGAGGCCATGTGTGAGTTCCTCTATAGGACCACATTTCATCATCTTTAGTTATTGAGACAAACTTTGAGCATTGGTGTTGATGTCAGTCCCAGAAACATAGTTCACCCTGCAGTTATAAAACTGAAGTTATAGAAGCTGAAAATTAGCAAAACCACTACTTACTCTGCTGTGCTGAGTATCTGAGCTCCATAAATACGGGCAGGCTCCTGCACAGAAATTAGCATGGTATCCTTTAGGTTCATGAATCCATTTCCAGCCAAGATCCCTCTTGAAGTCAATATAAAGTGGACGCAGACAGCAATTATCCTGCACATTCCTTGGAAATAAAGTACAGACAAACCCATTGGTCATAACAAAAACAACACAGGGAATGAAAATAATCCAGTTCCTCACTCCCTGAATGATGCTTTACAGGCAGGTAAGTCTGAGTCCCAAAAATTCTCAACCAAATCAAATCAATAGTAGCTTATACTGTAACTGAAATTGGATACCTAGACATGGAAGGACTTGCTTTAGAGACAAAGCTAAAGGTTCCTCTGGAGGACTTAGTCAAGTCTTTTTCCCCAGGTCCTACAGAGGGGACTCTGAGTAGGTGAGCAAAGTGGAGGTGATAATTTGGCTGTAATTATTATGGGACTAATGCACTTGGGAATCATCCCAGATGGAACTCATCAGCCTTTGCTGCCTAAAGTCACAACCTCTCTCATCTGCCACTGTCTCTGTGGGATTGGAGACCACTGGGCAGACACCTGCTGCACAGACCCCGTGGGTCTGCAAATGAGGGGATGAGTTCTGTATAAATACCAACTGTAAAGAAACAATGATAAACAACTGCATGACACCTCACAGGCTGGTATGATTTTTTAAGTATATTGAATACAGATGCATAGTTACCTAAAACAATAGGCAGCATCTAGAGCACGCTTCTTCCGCCGACTGGGCTGTTGCGACTCAAGTCTGTAGGAGGGTAATAACATTAGCAGAAGATGTGGGGTCTTCCCACTGTATTTTTTCCTATTGGACTTTAAAGCTTTCACATCACCACTGGAATATGTGTAGTCATCAATACCTTCAAAAAATACATTTTGGTGATAAACATTGTGTTGCTTTTTCTTCACAAATTAAATAAACCATCTCTTAAAAATATTCTCTCAGAAACTTGGCCATGATGGCGTCAGCTGAGCATGTTTACTGGGGAAGGGGGGGAAATTTCAAACCAAGATCCCTAGGATATTCACAGTTCTCATGTTATATATTGTACTGGCCCTCCCATATTCAGCACTGTTTCATGGCATTTCAGCACATTTACCAGAACTATTGAAATGAGTAACAGAAAAGATAATTTAAGTCATTGCATCTGCATTGCTTAGTTTCAAATGCCCCAAGCAGTGATTCTTTTGTCACGTCACTTAAAGCAGAATTTCTAACTTTAAACTAGCTATGTACCTTTTAAAACCTTTTAACATCATTAAAGCTGCTCTGTATACTTCACCTTCATTTCCCACTGCTTACTCCTATCCCATTAGTTTTCTCTATCACATTCGCTCCCCTCTAATACTTTTAAATTCTCCATCTCCCATTGCCAGTTTATTTAAATCTGCTAATTTTCCCCAGAAGTCAGTTATTCTAGTCCCTTCTTTTGTATGGGCATGGCAAAGACATTGATCAAAGTATTTCTTCTCTAAGCGGCAAACCATGACCTCCTATTTTGCATTTTCTCTTTGAACACAATCTGTCTTACTAGCTTCTTATCATGGCAATAACACAGGCAAGAGACTCAAAGTATTGGCCTTTCATAGTAGTTGTGTTATGCCTTTTGCTAAGACCGTTTTGAAAATTAACCTCCCCAACAAGATAATACTATCTAAACAGAAAAAGATACACTTTTCTTTTTGTAACATTTGCAATTACAGTGACCAAACATCATACTGAGAATTTTTTAAATACACACAATGGCTTTAATCATATGTACAGTACATGTATTTACTTAGAGAAAAATTTCCAATGCAGTGAAACAATAGTTAGAAAACTTAGTATTTGGAATACACTCAAATCCTTGGAACACGAGTGAACTAAAATCATGATATGCTTTAAAAAATGAGAACTGTATAAACAGAATTTGCATTAAAATTGGTTCTAATATACCTACAGTTTTATATGTACTGGGGAATGATAACTCCAGTACTGTCAATTAAATACTATTTCCCTTTTCGAAAGTGAAAGTTTAATGGCTTAAAAACACAAGGGAGCTACTATGACCTTGATATATTTACTCCATATCACCTTGTCTGCTGTCCATAAAAAGCACATATATCTATAACCCACACTACATACTGTTTATTTTTTAACATCCAATCTTTTCTACTAAGTCTGACTCATTAGAGTACTAGGATGGACAGCAGTCAAAGGGTTTATTTTGAAAATACTCAGCATGTTTTACTCACTACTATCCAAAAGGGGATGGCTTACTGTGCAACAGACTTCACTAAACCCAAAACTGTATGTATATCCTGTGTGCTTGCTACAAACTGTAACACAGCCTCTTAAGGACATCAAAGCTGCATGCAAGGAATGAGCTTATTCATGCCATCTGATTTTAGAATTTGTTCAGATGATATAATTTTACCCTTGTGCCTTTAATACCATTTCCTACCAGCTGAGAATCATGATTCTCAAAAGAGCAAGTTTTCAATAAGCTGAATGCCATCTAGGAGGCAGTAACAGCTTTTTATTTCCCTCCTCAATTAGTAAGTACTACAACATTTTAAAAAGTTGGTGTCTTTTCTTTCGTTACCTGCAAATCTTGCTTCAAGCTCCTCACTTTTATTTGGGATGATATAATTATTGGAAGGCACGAAGGTACAGCACGGACAATGTAAGCTTATCTTAAATCCAAGATTCCTGTCTGCAAAACATAATAGTGAGTGGAGTTGGTTTTTACACATGGAATCAACCTGAAATACTGCTGAGTTAATGGAGGAGCAGTTAGGGCAGGAATGAAGGCAAAGAGCACTTGTCACCTCTGTGATGGAGCCACTCATGTACAGCCTCAGTGACATCAAATGACAACCATTCTCCTTCAGCTCTTGTTTTAACTACTTTGCTGTCAATGTAGCGCTGTCCTGGTGATGATAATTCTTTAGATTTTAACACCTGCAAGAAACAACAAATAAGATTGCCTACAGGTTAACATTTACCTGGTTGCTATTAAAATGGACCACTAACATTATAATATAGCAGAAGAAACTATTACAGTTCAAATCTCTATGCAGCAGATTTTTAGAATGCACATTTTTAGAAAGAATTTTCTTGGGATGTGTAAGGAGAAGAACATGATTTAAAAACACTCTAATGAAATCAGCTTACGGTCCCAAGCAAAATATACCATCACATAGTCCTTCATGAGAGAAATCACACAGAAAGAACTGCCCTGAAAACTCATCCTGTAGTACAAGCAGTCAAGATATCAAAGTAAACATCAAAAGAAGCTATTTTACCTTCTTCAGTAATACTTACACTGGCTAGAGCATAACAACAGATGCTGAAGTACCACCCGTACAATGTAGTCTGTACATTGAAGATATTATATTGCACACCCATAGCTAATCCCTATGATATTGCCTTATTCATGCTTTCAGCCTTCTCTTTGATTTCAGGTACTAATCATACATTAAACATATGGCCATACATGTATTTGTGCAACAGGTGATGCTGCTTCCATCCAAACTTTGATGCCACCATTATTTGTATTTGTGTCAAATGTTTCAGCAAAGCTTGCTACTGCCTATGCAATAAAAAATACCCGTAGGAAAGAAACCCAAGCCCTGCATGGCTAGAATTTCAAGTACCCACACTCTTCCTCCTAGTCAAACAATTCAGTGAGTGCCTTCCCACATACAGCCATAGCCTGCTAGTATTTACCCTAACTCTAGGATGAAACCAATTGGACTTTTGGCTGCTAACAGGCTGACGGTTTCCTGGTTATTACTATGTTGATAGTTTTGTGATGCAGGGAGCTGGAATGCCATGCAACATTAAGTCAACTCCAATGAAGATACCACAGGATAACATCACTTTGTAACTTTTGGCATGCCAGCTGTGCGACTTCATATACTGTTTCGGGTTTTTCCTCTCTTTAACTATCCATGTCCATCTCCACATGAGTAACTAACAATGTCTCATTGTTTCCTCCTATTTTCTCAGCCCAGAACAACCTGACATCTAGCAAACACTGCTGTAATAAAGCCACGGTGAAACTGCATAATACATGTAAAGAAAAATATTTCAAAAGAGGTGTGAAACTATGTCATTGTGATAAAATTCAGCTTTTCGTAACTAAACAGAAAAGCAGGCTTGAAAAGATCAGATTCTGTCCAGCACGTAGAACCAGCATGTAGAGTCTCCCTATTTATTTCAAGTCAGTGCTGGACCTCTCAAAGGCCAACAGTGCGGCTCTTACAATAACATTTGTCTTATGAAAAGAAAAGCAACATGACAAGCTCTTTGCCTTCCTTCTGATCAACACATTTAGCAAAAAGTCATGAGAAGATGTTGGTTCAAGTCCAGAAGGTTACTAAGTGCTCCTAGTAGGCAATGCTGAGTTCTCCAGTAGAAACTAAGGGCACACAAACAGTGAACATTGGGACTCCTTTTTATGAGGCAACCTTCAAACAAAGTGTCTGAACAATTGTTTACAGAGAGTCTGGCAGCAGCAAGGGGACTACCATTGCTCAGAAGTGCCAGAGGGATGAGAGAATCTGTAATCAATGCTGGGAAAGTCCCAGAGAAGTACAAATATAACTTTGCCTTCCCTTTGGTCTTTATCAGGTCAAGTGTTTCTGAGGATGTAATGCAGCTGTCATTTTGCAAAGATGTTTTGGGGCTGAGGGGGGGGGCGGGGTGTGAGGCAAATGGGACACAAGGACTTGGCTCATTTCTCTTCCTTTCTGCACAGTCATATCTTTCCAAAGACTCCAGAAACTGCATACCTCAGTTTTGGCAGTGATGTAAGGACTAAAAGTAAGTAATGTGCCAAAAGCAATCTCCTAATGATAACTATAATTGGTCTTAGACATATTTTGAAGACTCGGCTGTGCCCTGGTAGCAAAAATAAAATCTATTTATCCCAGTCTTTATCCCAATTGCTACCAAAAGACAAAGTCAAGGGCTGGCAGTGTGTACCTGCAATGAAAGGCATTTGTAAAAGCACAAGAAATCATCACTGCATATGTCCAATGCTACAAGGAAAATCCATCCTCACCAATGAGCTGAATGACTGGAAAAGTGTTTGCAGGTTTCAGAACTGTACGGCACTGTGGGAGAGGATATGATTCTCTGATTAAAAGAGCTGGATATGATCCATACTATGGTATCTATGATATCTGAAAGTAAAGTTTCTCTCTATGTTGTTTATGCTGCACGTTCAGGAAGCAAATTATGAAGAATGAGCTAAGTATGGGATAATTGCCACAAATGACACCATGGGCTAAACAGGCACTGGTCATTCTTAAGAAAAGGCTATCAAGTATGATGAGTGCCATACTAAGTGAAATTAGCTTGAATCTCCTTCTCCTGGAAGTGCCTTTGTAGTCTTAGGGTGATGTATGATCTTAACAATCTGATTACTTGTAAGCAAGAATGACCTTCTAGCTTCACCATTTCCATTTCTCCTTCTTTTTCTCTTACATTGTTGCAAGTGTGGAAAGCTAATGGATGATAAAATCCTAGGCTGGATCCTCAGAGTCTGTTTCCTCACACAAAATAATCTGATTAAGAATTCTTCACTTCTTTTTTCTACACTGCATTCTATGTTTCCATCCACACTGAAGCAATAGCACTCTACATGGTGGTAAACAAAGGGGCCATTTTGTAGGAATCTCTCAGAAATTTTCACAGATACACTACGTTCTTCAAATGAGTATTCCAGAAATTATTACATGAAACAAGCATTTTAGTTTCTCTCTGCCATTTCCCCCCCTTTGGTTTGCTTCTTTTTACTTTGCTCTACATTTCTTATCTTACCCTCCCCATCATTAACATACCCTTTTCTTCCAATACACCCTCAAGCCTATATCCTCACTGAAAAATGTCTCTTTCAGTATTTTCAGTCCTTTCTTCCTACTAGATCAACTAGTTTAGTTTCAAAAAAGAATAAAAGCCTTTCCTGTACCTCCCAGCTCTTGCACTTGAAAGCTTGTCTACTTCTTGCAGCTATACTGATTGGTCTTCGAAGAGATATTACCTTTAGCTATAAACATTGCCTTGCCTTACCCATAAGCACTACCTTACCTTTATGCTTAGCCCATCACAACCACATCAAACACTGCTATCAGAAATGTTGCTGAACAGCTTGTATCTGCAAGAGCTAAACGAAAGCCTTTGTGCAAAAGCTTTCAGTGTACTAAAAACATTAACAGAAGACGGGGCAAAAAAAACACCCACATAAGAGAAAGTCAACTGAGTTAAACTTCCTCTTTAATCCTTTCTCATTTCCATCTGGCACCTTAACCAAACATTGCCTCTTAAAGAGGTAGAAGGAGTTTGGTCTGATTTATAGGTCATGATGTGGAAGGCTAGGGTTTTCAGGTAGGGGGGGAGAACTGTGCATCACCAACTGCATGCAGAGACACAGATTCCATCATTTGCATGAGCGGGAGACAGTTTCCACACAAGCAGCCCCACCTCCCTCACTCAGGAGCAACACATTCAAACACCTGCAGGCACAAGCAGCTGATGATGCACAACAACTGCGTGCGCACAGGTGAGAGCACGCACACCTTCACACACGCTTGAGTAAAAGCTCAAAATCAACAAACTCAAACCCCAGGTTCTGAACGTGGGGATGTTCTTCCAGGTGTATCTGTTTATTTGGCCTTGCTTTCAACAGAGTGATAAAGTAACACTGCCTTTTGTAATAAAGGATTATGCAGGCATCACATTCTGTGGGGATGAGCCGAATAGGTACAAGTGTTACCAAAAGGTTATCCAGCAGACTTCTAGCTCAGTATACAGAGTAATTTACATTCAGCAGTAGTGCTCTAAATTCTAAGAACAATTTGGGTTTTTTCTACCCTCTTTTTATGTGATTCCTCCCTTTCACAGGAAAACAAACAGCCAGTACACTTGTTAATCTCCTCTTGACCAAGTGTCTTGTACACTTAAGCCCTGCCTTCTAGCTATCTTTTTCTATGGCCACTGCTAACCTTTCCCTCATATTTTTTTTTTTTATTCTGAGGCTTCTTAAAAACACCTGGGGAAAATAATACTTTATAAATACCTGTGAAGGGTATCATATACATGCAGCTACTGCCAGCACATCAAGGTGAAACAAACACATGAATATATAAACAATGCAGTTAATTGCAGGAAATGGCTCATGAAGATGCCAGATGCAAACAAATAATTGCTCTTGTTTGCACAGCTACATATGTTTAGGAAGCCCAGCTGGGGATCTTGGTGATGACAGCACTCACATGCCACTCTCTTAGGCCTGCCAGATTTCTGGTATGTTACAAATCCTGTTGAAATCTATTCTTCATGGGTCCTCCAAAGGTGTTCTGCTCAGTCTTCTGGGGGAGACCCTCTGCCTGGTTGGCAGCTATTTGTCTGTGCTCCTCCTCACTCATTAGAGGAGGCTCACCTCTGATATTATCTTGAAAGTATATCCCAAATAACCAGGACCAGGGCACTCAGCAGTGAGAAGTTTTAGTTTTGTCACAAACTGGTTTCAGAAGAATGACAGGTGAGTTTCCAGAAAATACTGATTTCTAAATTACTTCTGCCACCCTGCTATGCTTGCTTTTCAGATCAACTGTAGATTTTTTAAAAAAATTAAGTATCAAGTAGCTGAAATCTTCATTAAAATACTGGAGGATGAAACTGTTTATTTATAGGCACACATGTTTATACCCTCAAGTAACTATCACACAGTTCTGAGTATAAAAATAAGGACAAGGATTATCTTAGTCTGTATTTTATAAACTGTAAGTACACTGAGAACACTATATAATTCATGATAACAAACAAAGCAGAATGTTTACAAAATTAGAAGAAACATGACTTTAAAGAATGGGGTATATCAGAAGCTGATATAAGCAGAACAGCAGCTTTCAGCGTCAGTGTAATTATACTGGTTCAAAAACAAAACCAGAAAAACCTCCAAACCTCAAGACTCTGTTAAAAAGAAACATAATTATTTTGCTCAAATTTTCCTTTGCCTACTCCCCCGCTCATATACTCAGGCAGCTAAAGCAGGGGATAACTGAATCAACACATTAGTGTATGTATTCTAGACAATAACCACTGACAGCAGACGCCAGAACAGCCTGTCTTCATGACTCATTACAGAGCTAAAAGGAAAAAATTTGACATAAAGATACACTGGTTCTTTCAAAGAACTAGAGCTCCAGAACAGCAACAGGCTTAGTTTATTTCAGATTTGATGGTCTGGCCAAAATCTAAGTCTTCTATAGTCACCACAGTCAGATGCAGAAGAATGGGAAAACTACAATTAAGTATAATTTGCAGTGGAATAGTTTTGGCTAATAAATTCACCACCTCCTCAGCAAGAAAACAAGCAAACAAAACGCTGAATGTGGTTCAGCAGTGATGATACACAGGCTGATGCATCAATGACATACATTTGCCACAGCCAAGAAAACCCTGGGCACCCATCAAAGGCCAAGCTTTTGCAATAACAAGGGCACTTTATAGCTGGGTTTGAGAATTAGAGTCACCAACTGTTTGGAAATATTTTTGATGACTTACAGTTTCTTAAAACAAGTTGATGAACTTTCAAAACGTAGTAATAAGATCATATGGCCACTTAAAAATATCTATTCTATCTGCTGTGTTGGCCTGGAACTTGAAATGGTTACTGCTGTCAGCCAGTGTGGGTTCTGCAATCACTGAGTAGCAGTAAATACGGCATTATCTTGTAAAAACCTGCTATAAATCTGTTTTTCCTCTCCATTCATTCTGGACTGTCTGATCTCCTCCCTCCAGATGCTGTTGGCCCCCTGATAACTTCCTTCCTTCCCTTCTTTTCTCTGTCATTTCAGGCTCCTGTGATGTTCTTGTGTATTACAACACCTTGGCAGGCTCACTACTCTTACTTATCAGCCATTATCCACGGTTTCCATTGGAACTTCAAGGCCCTTTTAAAATAATGGAAATAACCTGACATGTGCTTGTAAGCTCAAAGTAAATAAGCCCAAACAATGAGATCCAGTGGTAAATGATGTGCTAATGCCAGTTAACACAGAGCAAAGTTCAGCATAGCTGAAAATTGCCATTTAGGTTAACTTTTTCTGAACTAGAAGAAACCTGCAGGGGACTCCAGTCTAACTCTCTACACTGGAATAACCAGATTCCCAAGGTCTGCATAAGCAGCTTCTTGTCATTTCCAAATTCTTACACACTATTCACTCTACTGAAAGATTCACTCGCTGCCTGGTTCCAGATTTCAAAGGTCTCCTCAGACAGCTCTCAGAGACTTCAGCCAGCTCCTTCTGAAACTTAAAGTTAAAAAATGACCATGCTAATTCTCAATCCTTTCTCACTCCCTGGTTGAACTTGAGGCCTTTGATCCTATCTTGGACACAAGGAAAAGCAAATCCTTAATTCTGTTGCAAACCTCTCCAGTTTCTTACTCATTATATGTGAAAACATATGTTGTAAAGTGCAAAGCCTCCATACAGTACCTTTTGCCAGATAACTGAGAATCTACTGGCTATCAAAATCTTAGCTGCTTCTAAGTGCAAGAGATCAACTGTGTATTTTTTTAAAAAATTGTCAGTGTGAATTTTCAAGCTCTTTCTGTAACCACTTCTGCAAAGGAGTAATTCAGACACTGCCTCCAGTGCTGTGAAGTTTAAAGGGGCTTTACAGCCCCCCCGCTTATCAATGGAAGTCTTTCCATTACTTGCAACGGTCTCGGAATCAGGCTCAAACTGAGGGCAGAATCTTTGGAGACCAGTATATGAGATGCAGAGTTCCTGCCAAAATACAAAGGTATGGAGTACTTGCCAAAGTTTGTAAAAAACCCCATAGCTCTCTGATCCATCTGCTCAGAACTTGCCAGACACGTTCTTCATGCAAACTTGCAAATAAAAAGAACATATTGCACACATAACCCAACCTCCTTTATATCTGGATGGGCTACAGCTGCAGTAGGATTCTCTTACAGTGTTGGCCGATACTTGCTTAAAGGTAAAAGAAGGTGAAGTGTGAGGGGGGTAAAGAGATGAGTGCTTAAGCAGGTCAAAAAGGGAGGCAAAGTCAAGTATGTCATGGAATCACTGTGACAGACTTATTACATCACTCTGCAGTGAGGGGATGAGCTCTGGGAAGAGAATGGATCCTGAGATGGGATTTCCTCTCCATTTGTTCCCCAAGCAGGGCCTTCCTCCTGCTACTGAAGATACATGTGCAATGTAAGTTGGGGACGCAGCCCTGAGGCCATTCAGGCTGATTTATGCTTAAGCAGGCAGGAAGACTCTGCACTGTACAAGCAATAAATAAAAACGGGCAGGTCTGGGGTCCTTCTCCTGGAAGATTCTGAAATATTGAGGGCAATTTCCTGCCATTTAGGAGATTTTTAAGATAGCTCCAAAGAAAGATTTTATATAAAATGAAGCAAAACAAAAAAAATCCCATAAACTTATCTAGTATTTAGCTTTAACTTGCCAGAGGCACATTATGTTTTATTAAAATATCAACAAGTAGGAGCCAAAGTCAACAAAAACAGAGTGGGTTCTCCTGTATTCTAGCCAAATCCCCCAGATCCTGAAGGGTACTCCTGTGTTCATCTCCTCTTTATGCACTGGTCTCCCAAGCCCTTTCTCTTCCTCAACCCTGTCCCTGACAGCCATATCTCATCTTCATGTGCATTTTACTACAACATTTTGGCATGCAACTTTCTTGGCTATCTGAATATTTGGACTTAGTGCTTCTTCTAAGATGTCATCTTCCACAAGTCACTCCTCTTTCTTCCCTTCCTCTTGCCTGCCTTCTTCCACATAACTCACAATTCTCCTTGTGGTTTTCTCTTCCCAGCACCTACAGGCGTCCACCCAAACCACTCCCACCCTCCTCCATTTTGTGCCATCATCTATTCTCTTCATATCGCCTTCTCTCCAAGAAAGCTTCACACTGTTTCCTGTACCTCCCCAGAACAGAAGCACTACCTTCCCCCCTCCAACAGGCTCCCTAGCACAAGGCCAGCAAGCCAACCTGATGTTCCTCAGCCCAGTAACTTCCATGCTGAGGTGCTTTGTTCAAACTTGCTCATGTCTAAGCGTAACATAGACTTGGTCACACCACCAAATCCTAGCCCAAAGGGCAGGAACCCAAATCTAGCAGTTGTTTTCTGACCCATGGCCTGCACTCCTACCCCTCCTATAAAGTGCCTGCACCACATATGGCAATAAATCTATCAGCTCAGTGCCCTACATTTCTACACATAGCAGTGTTGAGCTGGGACTACACGCTGGCTTTTGCCAGGAGCTAATGGGGGTATCATCTATTTCTTCAAGTTGTCTTCAATAACTGCTCTGTTCCTGGCAAGAGGTAGTTGCATATGAGATACACTTTCAACTTGCAGTGAAGATGATGCAGCGATAAATACTTCTCGTCATGCTCACAGACTATTTGCCAAGGGTACTCTATACATGGTCTCCAATGTACTGACATCTTTTTGTAGGAGATACAGTATTTGGAATCAGAAAAGGGGATTCTGGAACAAGGAGAAAACAGCAATTCAACTGAAATATACAGCAAATTAACTTCCTCTGGTCCTGAGCTGTTGCTGAGGGGGCCAGGGAAGAAGAAGGAGGTTGGTAGAACAGAAAGTTATTAGGTCCACACTTTATACTCAGTTTGGCACCTCAAAGAACACTGTACATTTGCCATTTAACATAACCTTGCAACCTTTTGGATTGCACGAATCTGGTTTCAGGACAGCAATACATAAATTATGAGATCCAAATATACTACTTTAGATGTGGGTCACAGTCAATTATAATCAAATGCCCCAGGTGACATCTGTAATACAGACATCCTGCACCAGCTCAAGCCACAAATCCTGCTTCATGGTATTTTCTTCCATGGCATTAGAGACAGCACTTTTTGGCAAGAAAAGAGAGCAAGGCCCCTCTGCTCCTGATTATACAGAGATCAGTCAGGAGAATCTCTGCTGCAGTGTAAATTGCCTCAGATTTGCACCACAGAGATTTGGCCCAAACCTATAGTAGCTCACTCTAAACGTATTTCCCAACTGAAAAACAAGACAAAACACTGTCTGAATTGAAAGTATTTGAACAACTGACTGTGGTTTAAATTTAAATCTGACTCATAATGGGTAATATGTTCCACAGCATCTTCCTCCTAATACCTCCAAGTAGGGAGAGAGGTCCTTAAAGAAGTGGGGGTTACCACTGTCTAGAGGGCAGACGGCTCTTCCTACCCTGAGAAAGCTCCACAGGAGCTCTCGGCATGGACTAGGCCCTTCCAAACATGGAAAGACCAAAGGTCTGCTCTGGTTTGCTTCAAATTCTTCAATGCAATCTGATGTCCCCCTCTGGGATTTAACCTGGCACCATTCATTTGCTCCAAACCTGTGCTCTGATACGTCCCATGGTACATCCTCCCCATCCACAGCCTCTCAGGTATTCCCACTCACTGCAGCCTCAGGTAATGATGACAATAAAACATAGCACTTCAGCTGCATTTTCTGTGATGCTTTATGATCTGTTAACAAAACATGGCACCGCTTCCATAGGAAGCAATTATTACTTGTTATTGTTTGACTGCCCATACATAATAAAAATATCTTAAAAACAACACCACAATGTTCTCTGAAGGATGGCTTTTCACCCTGTGAGGGTTTCCACTAGTTCAGCTTTGCGGTGGTGCCTATTTATTTTCTGGAATGCTTATTCATAAAAGACAAGGGTTTTTTTGAAGGGCGCAGAGACTTTATTCATAAATACAGAAGCACCTTAATAAAAGAAAGATGTGATGAAGTCTTCAAAGCAGGCAAGAAAACCAACGAACAAAGACATTCCCATAACAACTGAGCTTTATCTGATCAAATTCCAATAAAGCCTGCATTTGGCATAAATCTTTAAAAACATAGCAAGGGCCACTGGAGGATGCTAAAACTTGTTTATTTAATATTATTCCTCCTCCCTTCCCCAAAAGCACTTTATCCTCTCAATATTTTCTGAAGTCTCAGTGCACATTGAGAAGTGATCGTGGTGCAGTGGAAGGATGGAAGGAGAAGCACAGGAGAGCGCTCGCCACGTCTGAGGTCACGCCGCTTCCTTCCTTCTCTCCAGCTTCCCACTCTCCAACATGCTGCTGATCAGCAGTATAACCATCAGATTACCCTTCCTTTTGGGCAGAAGAAACAACAGAAAAGACAGTGCCTTTAAAGAATTTAATTCTCTGTGGCTTCGCTTATCCATAGCCAAGAAGAGACAGAAGCTTTTGTATCAGCCTTAATTCCTACTTCTATGATTTTATTATTTTCCATCCTAAGACTACTTAGTATGTGCACTGCGTTTCCCATCTGTGCAGGAACACACAGATGTGGCTGACTAATCCTTAAACACCAGAAGTATTCTGGGTGAGAACAGACATTTTCTGCTCACGGGAATTACCATTTGCCCACTGGCTTCGCAGATGCATCCAGGGTACCTCCATGAGAATTAATCGCTAAGACTCACTGCCCAGAGAAATCTGGAGGGCAGCAAACCTGGCAAACAGATCCATAACCACTCACTCCCAGCATAAATATGATGGGGCACTCTGTGCTCCAGCCTGGACTCTGAGGTGGGAACAGGGTCCTGCTGCTCCTGCACCAGGGGCCAGGAACGAGGGGCCACAGCCCTGGCTTGCCATGCTAGGCAGCCCGAGAATGCCTTCCCAGAGTCAGTGCAAACAAGGGCTGTAGGAAAACACAAGGTCCCTTTCTGATGTGGTTTGGAAAAGGGAGCCAAGTATAGCCTGAGGAAAGCTTAGCCAAAAAGGTGCAGTCTTGCATTTCTTTTTTCGTTTTAAGGGGAGATCTGTAAGGTCACAGGACCACACAAAGAAAGAATCAGGAGGAGAAACAAAATATTTATATTCTGCTTGCTTATTTTTTCAATTTACCCTGCACATCTGTCTCTAGCTGTTCCTAAAATAGTCCTTGAGAGTAATGTTGTCCCTTCTGCACCAATGGTATACATACTACTACTAAATTTCCACTGGACTCAATCAGAAAGCTCTTGGAGAGCAGTTAGACTATTTCAGTGAACCACAAGAGAGCTATGACTCTCTTCAGAAGACTTCTGCCTCTCTCTTCCTGCTTGACTGAGAAAGACTAGGAGACAAAGGAACAATCATTCCCTGAAACTGCAGGAATGAGAGGAATTTCAAAAACCCTCATCAAGAAGATCTCCACAACAAAGCAAAACACTAGGCAACCTGAAACTTGGTCGGAGGAGAAAAAACCCCCTAATAATTAAATGTTGCTTATGCAAGATGAAAAACCACACTGTTCCTTCTGGGCACAACAGCCTTGGCAAGCCCAGAACCTATCTCACAAGACAGGAAGTCTTGCTTATGCACAGAGGAGGAGCAGCAGCTGCACATGCCAACTCCTCTAGCAATCTCCTCTGCAAGGCTCACTCTCCAGCTTTTCATGCTGGAATCAGATACCTGACGAAGTCTCCAGCCCTTACAGAACATATCTGCCTCTCCCACTTCCACTGAAACAACATCTTCCTCACTCTCCCCTTTTACCTCTCACATTTGCGCCTTCCTTTACTGCTAGACAACCCTATCTGCACTATCAATATATCACTACACAGCCCTGAAACTCCTCTAGCATCACTGTGGTACCAATGTCTCCTACCCATCCTTCTTTGTCTTCATCTCCACAGATTTTCTTCTTCCTAAGATTCACATACTAAGCTTTAGGATGCTTTCTACGGCACTGTTCTACAGTACAGCATAGAATCATAGAACATCTCATGTTGGAAGAGAACCAAAAGGATCTTGGGTCCCTCCTTTTCAATTTCTTCCTGCTTTTGCTTTTCCTGTTAAACACTGCATGTTAACCTCATGTGTTGTGATGGAGATTAGTTGCAGTAATATTTAGGGACTCTCATGCTCTTACAGTAGAGCTGCTGCCAAGGAACCCATGCAGTTCAGATTGGCCATCACAGAGCTATAATACCTCCATACAAGGTTTTAGGAAGAGCTGCATACAAAATCAAGGAGCATACAAAATCAAGCTGCATACAAAATCATACAAGGAAAAAATATGACCAAAGGGAAATGCTCTGGAGATAGCTTGCCTCTCTACAAGCAAAGGAGCAAAGTAACATGCCTAAAATATGCCTGGCAAAACACATGCTTAGAGCTTGCTGCCTTTGGCTTGCCTGTTAGTTGGTGGAGAACAGACCTAATCCTACAATAACCTGCCCTCATTACTCACCTAACACTTCACTTAGTATGACCCACCCAGCCTAAAAAAGAAACTCCCTTACTCACCAGCCATATATTTATCCAAAGGACCCAAGTACCTGTCTTGGATGCAGGTGTCAGTCATTTCCATGGGCACAGGCTTGCTCGAGTCAGGCTCTCCCAAATAAGCCCCAGCTGTTTCTCATCACAAGGCAAAATCCCAGCCAAGCAAAGGCCTTTTCTTCCATACCACTGCCAAACCCTTTGTGTCCCATGTTCCTCAAACACGGAAAAGCAATGAATGGAGCTCAGACAACCACAGCTGTACTGCTTTCAGGTGGCTGACTAACAGCTCTCAAAAGTAGAACAACAGAAAGCCCAGAGATGCCATCAGCGCCTTTTAGGATGTCTGAACAGTGAGGTCAAGCCAGAACATACAATTGTTTCAATGGCTGGTGTGGCAGCATCACAGAGACCCACAGTGTATTTCTCTCTGAGGACTGTTAAATACAGGCAACACCAGTGACTCTCAATAAACATTTCTAGCTTTCTCTTTTAACAAATGACAGATTATTTCCTCTGTCTTCCGATTATTCTGCTTTCTTCCTTCATTGGGAAGGAAGGCATCCAGGTCACAGTTATGAAGACAAGCACCCAGTGACCACCTGTGGACTTGAACCACATTCAACTGGGAATCATGCTTTTCCTACGTTTAAACAATGTGTAAACATACCAGTGTGCCTTTTCCTGCTGTCAGCCTCCAGGATTAGCTTATACTGTCTCTTCAAGCAAGAATGTGAATCCAAATTGCCCCTTCTCAGCTCAAAGTTTGCCTTCCACTTGACCAGACCAGGCAGGAAAAGGTGAACATTGAAAGCGAGGGAGATGACTAACTCCAATTTGCACCCAATGGATCTGGCAAGGTTTTCAGCAGAACAAGTCACAGATTGCCAGAACAATCATGAGTTTTACTCAGTATAAAACTGCTGGGAGCTGGGCCCCTTTTAGTTGCTGTGTTTCTCAGCAAAGTGAAGTATGCTTTGGATGAAATATGCTCTAGATAACATTTGCACAAATGCAGACTCTATGTTAAGTGAGGTTAAATGGCTTTAAAGTCCTTAAAGATTGAATGGCATCAATCTTATCAACACTCAGGAGTGAGAGAGTCATGGGGCATGTTCTTCCTCACTCCTCAATCCCTGAATTGTGCACTCCCTTGCCCCAACCCCTGGACTACCATACAGAAGACAGTTTGCAAGTGCTAAACTTTGGAATTGAGTTACTAATTCCATTTCCACAAGGAATGATTAAAAGGCTTCTCCCTGAACACGTGCCAGAGAGAGGAATTTGACTTCTATGTAAACTACAATACAGGTCAGGTGCTGGGAGACAGAGATCCTGGGGATGACTTTTTTGACGTCTTTTTCTGTCACTTATTATTATATGCCAAAAACCAGAATGACAGAATCACAGAATCATTAAGGCTGGAAAAGACCTCCAAGATCATGGAGTCCAACCTTTGACAGAAAATCACCATATCAACTAAACCACAGCACTAAGTGCCACATCCAGTCATCTCTTGAATTCTTCCAGGAATAGTGACTCCACCACTTCCCTGGGCAGCCTGTTCCAATACTTGTCAACCCTTTCAGTGATTAAATTCTTTCTGATGTTCAACCTGAACCTCCTGTGGTGCAGCTTGAGGCCATTTCCTCTTGTCCTGCCACCAGTTGCCTGGGAAAAGAGGCCAACTCCCACCTGTCTGCAACCTCCTCTCAGGTAGTTGTAGAGACTGATAAGGTCACCCCATGAGCCTCCTTTTCTCCAGGTTAAACAAGCCCAGCTCCCTCAGTGGTTCCTCATACGACTTACTCTCAGGCCCTTCACCAGCTTAGTTGCCCTTCTTTGGACTTGCTCTGGACTCAATGTCTGTCTTATAATGAGGGGCCTAGAACTGGACACATACTCGAGATGTAGCCTCACCAGCGCTGAGTACAGAGGGAAAATCACTTCCTTAGTCCTGCTGGTCAAGCTATTTTTGATACAGGCCAGGATGGTATTGGCCCTCTTGGCCACCTGGGCACACTACTGGCTCAAAACTTTGGAGTCATGAGGCACAACCACTAGAAAAATTTTGCACATTTCAGCTTCATATAATTTTGACTGAAATCCTTTCTAGGGAAGGAATGGAAATAAGAGGTTACTTTGGAGAGACAGGACCCAACTGCTTCTCCCCATGGTTTGTTCTGCCTGCTAGGTGGGTGCAAAATGGGTTTGCTGATGAAAGATGGGGAGTTGATGTGTCCGAGGTGCCACCATACCTGGTACAGCTCTATCCGCTGCTCCGAGACCCGTGCCTTGGAGTTCTGCAGGCGGAAGACCCTAAACTCAGCCTTCACCAAATTGGAAGCATTCTTTTCCATTGCTGAGACATCAAATCTGACGATTCGGAAGTAAAGGCTGAAATAGTTTGGCGGGATGGCATCTGCAAGAAAGCAGTGTGATTTTATTACTTTTTTTAATTATAAGATACATTGTTCCTTCAAATATTGTAATACAAGACAGCCTCAGTAAGGGAAATACCTGAAGCATGACTCAGTTTACAATGTTCAATTTCATGTTATTAACAAATTAATAAAAATAAAAAAGTCAACCCCACATGTGTTTATATAGAATACCATATTAATAGATATTAACAACTACTTTCAACTCTATCTCGGGTCATGCATTTAAACCTTCCCTCTTTCAACCTACTAGTGGAAAATCCCAAATCCTTATAAATAGGGAAAAAAACATAGCAGTTGGTATCTGGCAAATGCCCTCAGGCTTGCAGAGAGTTCATATGGATCTGCTAACACAAAAAGTAACAGCAGCTCATCTGATCTATATGTACTCTGAAGCCCATTTCCCCACAGAATACGGAGCATCAATTAGCCAGCTTCAGATTTTGTTCCATATTTAGTTATGAAATCATTTTATTGGAACAAAATAGTAGTTCTGATTATAGTGAAAGGGCTGGAAGAGAAGGGGAAGAAAAAAGGAAAGGAAAAGGTAAGCAGATAGTAGACATTATAAACAGGATTACATGAAGTTTTGACCAGTTGGAAGCAGTAAAAGGCACAAATGTAACCACCCCTTACTATATATTGGGGAAAAGCAGGAAAAAAACTCAGAAAAACAGACTCAAGTCTTCAATAGCAGTATTAGACATATCAGTTTAGGTTTCAAATCAGTCTCTTCCTTTTTCCCAGCTGTAAACACTGACTAAGGCTAAGGATCAAGGCACTTCTGCACAACCCAGGTAACCCTAACGGGTTCAGTCATCATCTGAGGCCCTTCCACTCTGTCCAGACCGGCAGCTCAAGGAGAAACTCACCCTCAGCACCCCTGCCTGACACCCCAGCTCCTCAGAAAAGAGACAGTGGAAGAGAGTGGAAGGAGAAAAGGAGACAAGCTCAAACTCCTCAGGGAGGAGATGAAATGACTCTAAGGCCTGATAAAAATCTCTATTCAAACTGAGGGAATGGTTTCCTCTCTTCTTACAGTGTGAAAATTGAAGTAGATAAATTAAAAAAAAAATAAAAAGGGAAAATTGTATTTGGGAGCTGAGGTGGGTGGCCATTTTCAGCTGAGGAAGCACAGGAATCCCACTTCCCTGGGGTCTACTCACTACTGTGAGGGTGGTGAGGCACTATAAGAGGTTGCCCAGAGAAGTTGTGGATGCCCCATCGCTGTGAGTATTCAAGCCAGGCAGGAAGGAATTTTTGGCAACTTGGTCTAGTGGAAGGTGGCCCTGCCCATGATAGGGGGATTGGAACTAGTTGCTCTTTAAGGTCCTTTCCAACTCAAACCATTCTATGATTCTAAATAGATGTAATACACACAAGTTATCATTTCCATGTAGAGATTGGAGAAATCAACTCCAGTACAATTACCTTTATTTCTAACTACTAATGATTAAAGGTAGTTGAAATAAATCCATAGTAATGATTTATTCATATCAATAAGACATACTAATAACTAAAAGACCTTCTTCCAAATATTCAGTGTTTCTAGACAGGCTGCTATTAACAGAATTTATAAGCAACACCATTCAGAGTTACAAATTAAATAATCAATTTGTTCTAGCTCTTTGAGTAAGGTCAAACTGACCACATAATAAATGTAGCTATGAGAAAATCTCTGACAATAAAGAAATAATCTTGGCCTCAACTGTAGATACGTTTTAAGTGAAACATGACAAGTTCTCAAAATACTTCAAAAAATCCTCTGAAAGAGTATTTCCCAAAGCAGACCCTCAGTATGATCAAACAGGTAAAAGGTATAAATATGAACAGGAAGCTCCAGACTTCCTTATGATTCCATTTAATTAAAGAAACAAAAAGGTTCTCAGGTTTTCACATCTGCAGTGCTCAAAAATAAACCCCAAGGCATCATAACCACTATTCTTGGCTACCGTGCTTATTGACAGGAAACTGCTACAATCTCATAGTGAGGACTCAAAGGAAAATGGATGCAAATTACCCTTACACCGAAACTGCTCCTATAGCCCATCAGCAACACATTAGTGCTAGTCTCTCTCAAAACACCAAATGAAAGTCTTCTGAGAAGAGCTAAACTTTCTGAAACAATGATCCTAATCTTGATATAATTTGCAAATTCTTATAAAAACTACTTGGTTCAGAGATTATATCCTCATTTAAGAGAGAAATAATATCTTCAATTTATTTTTCCTGCTACAGAAAACTCTAAGACTACTACTTGTTCTTCAGCCAAACCTAATCCTACTAGGAATATAATTTGGCATAGTAATTATGTATATATAAGATTGATGTTTCCAGGATGAGTTGTAAGTTGTCCTTCCCTGTCATTTATTTGAGGCATCAACTTACCATTTTGTCTGCTGTGGACAAGCCAAACTAGCAGCCATTCACTTGCCCTGGCACAAACCAACCCTGTCCATCTTGACTTTATTTCAGATTGAAAAGTTCTATTTAACTGTCAGTATTCCTAGAACTTTCTTGTGCTATATTTTTAGTCCTTCTTTCCAGTTTCTATGGTTTAGATACTGTATATTACGAATCTGTGAATATGTATATGAAAGGATTTTCCTGAACCATTCATGCATTTACATTTTTTCTCTTTCATATATAAAGAAAACAGAGAAGAAATACTCTTCCAGTGTGTGCATTTTTGTGTTTGCATATGTGCATTTATATACACTGCAAACAAGTATTAACCTTCCACTGGAAGGCAGGCACGGGACACTTTCTACGAGTAAGAATGAATTCTTGTCCTAGAGAAGTTTCATCTCTCTTATAATAAGATAGTTTTATATCTTTATATGCAAAAACCCGCATAAGAAATTTTATTTCTTTTTTCTATCATTCATTACAGTATCCATAGGAAGTCTGTTGAGGAAAAGGTATTATTTATGGACAGTTTTAAAAAATGGTTTTTACATGCTGGAACCCTTCATCTGAAAAAGAATGGCTGACTGCAGAATTGGGGTTTATGTGAAAATTAATCAACATAAGACTGAGAAACGAGACTCAAAACTTTCTTTAAGGGAATGGTTAGAAATAACCCTATGGAGTCTACAAGGTTTTGGATTAGCCTTTAAGTGTTCTCAGATGCTGCAATTTATCTCTCTTTGTGACTCCACCTTAACCTGACAGTTGTATCAATTCTGACTCAGTTGGATACCTCCAGACTCCCCCTGGTTTTGGCCCAGTGACTCCAGTAGACGTCAGGATGACTCTGACCAAGTTAGTTTGCAAGCACAGTTACCCTGCTGCAGACTAGACTCTTTAAGTATTCTTTGAACCATTATCATTAATGAGTGAAATTAAATCAATATGTTTCCTGTAGCTAGGAAAACACAGATTTCTTTTGTTTTGGAGAGAGCAAGAATAGTAAATGCAATGAAAGATTATATTTTATCATCTTTAAATTACTCACTAATTCAATCCTCAAAAAAACCTGAAGACTTCCAGCTGTAATATTCTTAATCAACAATCATCACAGTGCAGTTGAGACAAGAGTTCTAAAACACAACTGGAGAAGGTGAAGGCTGCATCCCCCCCTTTAGGCTGTTCAACATCGAGCATCATAGGTTTAGCCTTTTTTTTTTATTATTATTATTTTATTTTCTCCTTGAACAAGCTGCAACTTCATCAGCTGCTTTACACAGGACAGTCTGAACTGCCAGGTTAAAATGTACTCTGGTATGTGAGTGATTAAGTGCATAAGGATACTGTGGTTTCTGTGCTTCTTACTGACTTTGTTCAATGTCCAGCATCTTCTAAGCTTCTGTGCCAACAACTAGGACAGAAAGTAGCCCTGCTCTGACAGAGCAGAAAAGCACCAGGGGAGGGGTACAGGAGACCTATCCCAAAATACTCAACAGTCTGCAGTATTGCTCCAGGTTGGAACACTGTCAACAGGAGAGACTGAACACATTCTTTGACCAGCCATCCAAACAGGCACATAGGCCTCCAGGAGCACCTGGGAGGAGAGCAAGATGTAGTCAAGCACTAAAAGTGGGAATAGAAAGTTTGTTTCACGCTGGAGATGTTCCCCAAATCAGGAATAACCTGCATAAAAGGATGACACTTTTGCCTTGCACAGTTCTGTTTGATGAACTAAGCCCTGCATTCCCACAGCTTTCCTCACAAGTACTGCATGTACTGACATTTCAGGAGAAACAAAACACACTGTTTGACACAGCTCTTCTGAGAGTTGGGCTTTCGTTCTGGCAAGAAAAAAGACCTAAATTCAATTGTATCCAAATGAGGCTTTTTTCCCCCGCTGAATTTTCATTTCTGCTTTTGAAACAAAAAGAAATCAATTACATGCACAACCCAAGTTAGGAAATGTAAACAACTTTTCTTTTCTGGTTGGAAGAGGCCAGACAGGCCGACTTCACACATACACCCACACTGGAAACGCTGAGAGCTTCAATCTAATCCTTCCATCAAGGGCTTGTAATAAATGCTCCAAAGATTTATTTTTATTCCCTTTTGTGTTTATTAAACTTTGGAGGGTTTCTTTTCCTTTTTCTTTTCTTTCTGGTGCTTTGCCCATTCTTTATTATGGCAGCTACAAAACACGGAGTGCCCTTTTCTTCTCGCTCTCTTTCTTTTTTCCCCCCCTCCTCATCTTTCTAACTGCAGTACATGAATGACTGTGTAGTAGGCTTTGAAGCAGCACATGCAAATATTTATAAGAGTAGCTTGATTGTTATTAAATGCAGTTGTTATGCTTTCCACCCTCTGGCAAGCTTCCCTAACCTCTCTAACTATTAGGACCATTTAGCCTGTTTAGATTTCAGCTCACTGATAGCAAATTCTGCAGTCTTTTTTTTCCTAACAAGCAGCATAATGTGACATGGTTTCTCCTTCCGTGTGAATTTTACTCTCCGCTCACCAAAGTGTCCCTCCACAGGCTGGGTCAGGCTGCCTTTAAGGACATCCAGATACAGCAAGTGAAGCTGCTGACTTTCCAGGGAAAGTCTCTCAAAGAAATCAGAAACTTGTTTAATGCATCTGGGCTCCCAAAGCCCATAGATAATTACCTTGCTCACCCCTCCTGACCCTGACATGACAGCAAAATCCTGTTGGAAACTGCCTCTCTGCAATGAAAGGGGATCAAATAATGGAAGCTTCAAGTCACATTCAGGAATTGGGACTGGCCCTCAAAGGTAAATCAGTTGTGCATCAGCTTTCCATTAGCTCTGAACCTCTGCCCTGCTCTGACATGAAGTTATGAGCACATCCATGATCTAGTCAGTGCTCTTGGACAGGAACACTTGCACCATTCTTCTCTCGGACATCGCTTCCAGGCTCTTGCAGCAAGGCCTCAAAGTCAGATGGTACAAAAGCAGTGTAAGAGACTTACTCCAATATTCCAGCTTTTACCTACAAAGCGGCCTCTGAGCTATTACCTCTGTCATCAACCATTTGCTACTGAGGAGGGGCACTACACCAAAAGTCAGAAAAAACCCACTGGGAACACAGTGGGGAAGGCTTTCAGCTGAGGCCCACTGGCTCTGGAGCAGCTCAGAACAGTGTACCTGTGCACCTACACTGCAGTATAAGGCACAATGTTTGCTACTGCACTTCTTTTTGGTGAAGCACCCACGGCAGAAGCTGGCAGCTAAAAATCTTCCACTGAATGATCCCCAGACACATAATTTATTCATGTCAAATGGACGTAGATGGTTCACAATTCCACATTCCCTGGTAACTTCAGTCTTGATACTTACGGCACATGGACATGCTGACACTTAACAAGAGAAACAGGCAGGCATACATAAAGGAAGATAGAGCTTTCTTCATCAGAAAGACAGACAGAAGGAGATCATGCTGTGGGTCCAGCTCCTGGATGACCCTTTTGAGCATCAGAGCAACTGAAGACTGAAATCACTTCCCTTCTTTACCACCAATACTGACCCTGGACCTGTCCATGCAGTCACACTGGGAAGCCTCAGTACAGCTTCACTAAGACAGTGAATTTTAAAGACATGAGGTGATCCCCCTCGGAGAACAAAACAAAGAAACAAAACCTCACTCCTACAGGGACTACTGATGACTTCCTCTCATCAGTTACACTAACAGAAATCAACCCTGATATTTTCTTATTTCAGTAACTTCTTATACTACTGAACTTTTTCTTTCTTTGTAATGACGACACACTGAGCTCCTGATAATGCAGTAGAGAATCCATACATGTAACTATTGTTTCATAATCTGGCTACAAAGACTCAATAGATATTACTAGCACACTCTAGAGCAAAGACACTCTCAGAGCAAAGACACTCAGCAATGCTCATACAGCACAAATGCATGTGTTGTTTTTTTCTGCCTACACTGGCTCTGTCAAGCTCCCTGTGTCCAAAAGTTATCCACCACCTCTACTAGCACATTGGAGCTGGATATCAGTCTTACAGTGGGCATCAAACCCTTCCTAGAAAAGCTCCCACTGCTGTTTTAATGCCATAACAATACAACTCATTTCAAAATTATTTTTTTTTTTTGTAATTGTTTTCCGTAGGCTGGGCTGGGTCAAATCATGTTGCAAGTTTTACCTCAACTGTATTTACATGCTGCAGCTGAAACTGACTTTGGATGTTCCTTAATTTGGTTTGGAGACCACTGTAAGAAGGGTTGTATTTTTCCTGTATCATTGAACTGTCCGATTTAAGCGAATCTTATCAGCCAGAAAGCCTTCATTTAAATCCTTTTTTTTCACTGGACTTTCCCTGCCACCCTTTCACAATTATTCTCATGAAGCCACTAGTGCTTAGTACGCTCAGTCCGAAACATCATTTCTCTCTTGAAATATCTCTCTTGAACAATCAGTGATGGCTTCTTCTCTCCTCCCTCTCTTATTGGTACTATATGAAGAAAAAACACTGGGCCAAGTTTGTTCACCTCCTATGATGTGCAACACCAAGAGCCAAGAAGTCTGGGCTACAACAGATGCTGAAAATGAACTCTTCTTGAAGAAGGTTCCCAGCTATTCCATATCCAAAGCTGAAGGAGAGTCAAAATTTAATACCAAAGAGAAAAGGAGTGTTCTGCTTTATCCAAGAAGACGACCAAAAGTGTCAGACAAAGTCCCCACAATCATCCTACTGCAAATGACAGGGTGGCATTGCTGCCTCACACATTCCTGCTGCAAGGGGATGGAGAGTTAAGGTGGGTGCAAACTCCCACAGAAAAAACCCCTCTCCTCCATCACTGCTCATTTTCAAAGAAGATTAGAAAATCTGGATGTGTTTCAGCAATGGGAAGAAAAATACTTAAGAAAAACGTACACAGTCCTTCCAGACAAGCTACACATTTTTTGGGGGGGATAATCAGATGCCTGTGTAGGATCTCTTGAGCAAAAAGGAAACACTTGTGGAACACAGAGGAAGACACCTGGAAGTAAGGACTACAAGACTGCAGGCATGAGTTTATATCTTCAGATGTATGCTAAGGTACATCAGAACAGAGATTGCAAAAACTTCTGTTATAACTACTTTACAGCCACACAGCAATCCCAAAGCACCTACAAGACACAATCCTAGTCCTTTACTAAGTCCCTGTCCTGAGAGTGTGTTCTGTTGAGGAAGACTTAATTCCCCTAAGAAAAGGCAGTTTTCTTCTGCAACTCTGAAGAAAGCAAGGACTGCTCAGAAGACTGCTTCTGCTATAAAACAAAACTCTATTAACTTATAGAAGAGTCTGACTGAGCCTTGAATCAACCGCCTGGATCCAAACTTCTGAAGCTGGAGGTGGATCAAAAGCCTGTTGAAACCACTGAAACCTCCGGCTAAAACGAAAGTCCAGTCCCTTTCAGGAAGACAAAAGCAGAATTCCAACTCAGGCAGACTTGGTGTAACCTCTACCAAATACTGCTAAAAAGGAGAATGGAGTCCCTTGCAGGGGATGGCCCCTCTTGAGACAAAGTAGCACACCCGGTATTTCTCTCTCAGCAGGAAAGGCTATTTGCCTATTTGCAAAAGCTGGAGTAGCTGGAAACAGGTAAACTAGCACCTCGCAGGCCAACACCTATGACTCCCTCTGAGGTGTATGGTGCTCAGCACACACTTTCTGTCCCTGCCTTTATGATTGCTTGAATATGAATTTCCTGAAGAAAAATCCCCTCGTGTGAACTCACCAGATCCTCCTCTCTGCTTGTCTTTAAAGCTTTCCAGGCTGTTGGTTTGTTTTCCCTCATCCATGCTGAAATGCGGGGTTGGGTAATGTGAACAACACTGATGCATCACATGACAGCTATTTTCAGATCTAAGTTTTGAGCCATTTAAGCAAAGCTTAATTGGGGTAACTTAATTACTTGTGAGTATTCTGGAGTGCAGCAAATGCTGAATTTTCCATTCTGGACCATCTTTCAGCATATACAAATCTCCAGGCATTTTACAAAGTCTGAAAGGTCTGACCGCAATTCTCCTCAAAGTCCTATTTACACATCACCTGTCATGCAAGGAGTCAAAGAGGGAATGTAAACACAAATCGTGGTGCTATCTCTGTTTTTCAACAAAGAAGTCTTAATCTTGTGGCAGGTTAAAACATATGGGGTAAAGAAACAGCACAACAGCTCGCTCTCTCACACATTAACCCTCTCTAATCTCACTGCTGCTTATGCAATATTGCAGTTTTAACAGTGAGAGAGAAAAACACATCTTCAGATGTGTCCCTTGCTCCTGGATGCCACCATAGCAAGCCCATGACCATGCATTCCCAAAAGAAGCTGACTGATCCTCTTCTGCCGGCAAGATGTGCAACCAAGCCAACAGAAAAGCTGCTGTGTCTGTCAACGGACATTAGAAAAAGTTTAGAGTTACCAAAGCCTCTCTTGAAACCCAAGTTAAGTTTTAGTCCCACTGAAGTCATGGACTAAACATTCCCATCACTTTCAAAAGGGCCAGGAATTTACCCCCACACTTGCAAGCAGAGAGATTTTCAGCACAAGAAAACCGTCTCCAACCTCTCTGCCTCCTGTTCTCTGTGAATTTAGCTTGCCAGCAAAAGGTCCTTCAGCTTTCAGCAGTTATTTTGTGAACATTCAGGGAAGAAGCACTCCTTTCAAATCCCCATCAGGATCCTTTGAATGAAATCCCAGGTTGTCATGTATCACCACTGAAATCAAATATGTAAATAGATGTGTGTTGTATTTGGAAACTTCTCAGGTATGTACTTCACTATTCTACTTACACTGGAATGTAAGAAAAATACTCCTAGTGTCTTTCATCTCTCTCCATGAAAAGCTGCTCCTCTTTCAGCTAGGAATCATAAGCAAGAATTGCAAGTACAATTGCCTATCTCATCTTTCAAAAAAAAAAAAAGAGAAAGAAAAAAAAGAAAAAATAAAATTTAAAAGGGGGGGCAAAAAACCCCTAACTCACCAGGGAACACACACCTTTCTCACTGGCAAAGTAAGACTCAACTTGTTGGCACAGTTCAGCTGAGGTTTTATGGCTGCAATGACCTCAGCGACTGAAAACAGAGCAAACCAACCTTCTGCCATTCACAAGACTGACCAACAGTTTTCCTTGTAACAAAGATGTTTTTTCTCTTCCCTTTCCCAGTCTCCCTGTTGTTGCATGATTCTGAAGTGATGCCTTGAGAAGCAATCTGAAGACTTCTCCACGGGCAAGCTGAAGAGGCAGTCACGATCCCAAGCCCACACAGAGACATCAGGATGCTGACTGCAGTGCCCCAAACCCCCTAAGCAGTCAGCAAACCCCCAACAAACACAAGTCATCTTGAATAATTTTTATCCAAGAAAATATTTTACCTCCTCAACGGCAGATTCGGTGTAAGGTTAGACTTATGTGTGTGTGTTTGAGAAAGTCTATGTATGTTTATTATTTTTTTAAAATCCTTCCTCTTCCTGGTACCTTTCTGATGAATTTCATAGGCACTGACAGCCCAGTCAGTAGGATTAAAACTGGCTTTGCAGTGCTATCTCGGTGCCATTTTACTTATGAGCTATATTTAAAAAATATATATTGTGGACACATACTTTCATTGAATACAATGGACTCACACAAAAAATTACTCCTGTTTTAAATCTATTCTCCCACTCAATCTAAATGAGGAGCTTTGTACACAGCTTTGCATCTCTCTCTCCTCCCAGCTCCAGGGTTTCCACAGGCACCAAAGCCAAGGTGGCAAGTGGGATGGAGGCATTCTGTAGCTGTGGGGGGACCTGACACCCATGGACAGGATGTCCCTGCGCTTGTGGTGCTGTGCAGGTTGGGAGGAGAAAGTAGCACTCCTTCAGCAATGCCAAAGGCAGAGCAAGTCAACCAGCCCACAGGGTCAGGCCACTCACAAGAGCCACAGGACACTGGTCCTGCAGGGACAGCCCAGGTCAGATCCCCCCAGACCTGGGGACCAGGGCGATCTTTTGGGGACTCCTGAAGGCAGCTCCAGGGAGGAGGATCATAATTAAGCCTGATGCATGGACAGAAGCACAGGCTTATATTTTCAATGCTAGAAATAAGGCTAGCACGTTTATAAGACTAACCTCTCCAAGGAGATGGACTTAACATTTCTTCTAAGGTAAGCCATGGTTACCCATTGTATATCTATGTGTGTAAAATCAGGCCGCTCACTAAATGTCATTTCAGTACAGCTTGCATTCTGACAGCAAACATGCTCACCACGGGCTCCGACATGTGCCTTTAGTGCTGGATGACTTGAGCTGAGTTTTAAGGCCATGAATATGCATCTCCATTTTAATTTTCTATGCAGAAGGGCTTTTAATTGCAAGTATTGTTATGAAATCCGAAAGGATGGTTGGAAATCTCTTGGATATGTCCTAAGGATTATATACTGCCATGGCAGTGAAACTATACAAAAATCTATTTTACAAAAAACGTACCACTGCAGAACAAAGCTGCACTGGAGAGAAGAAAACACAACTGGAAAACATTTTGGATTATTTAAAGAAGTACGAAAACTTTCCCCAAATCCAATTTTCTCCAACAGTGTCACAACAACCACAAAGCCGTCATACATGACAAACTCAGTGATGTTGAAATCAAGGAAATGGCAGTAAAAAGACATTCTCAGGCTATTTCACAATTCAGTTTAAGCTGTTCATACTGCTATGTTTTTGTGTCTCCCTACCTTAGTACAGACTAATCCAAATATCATTCTCTTGTTTTCCAGTCCAACGTTTTATTTCTCCTCTTACACATCTGCAGGGTGGTTCACCCCCCCCGGAATTGAATGTATGTGAGATAAGTGGTAAAGCCAGTCTGAATATTTAGTAGAATAACAGTGCAAGAAGCCTATCACTCTGCTTCGGAGAAAGAGCATAGGCATTGGCTTCACTTTTAACACAGTCCTGTCAGTCATCCTATGAGCTTTTCTATGCAGCCATGTGCTTAAAAGATTATTTCCTGCCTCAGAGCCCCTAGCAGTGAGGGAGAACAGGTTGAATCCAGACCTTATGGAGCTCCTCAGACTGAGGACAGCCTACAGGACCAAATTTTTCATTTCCCTAACTCTTGCAATGTAATTTTTGCTACTGCTTTCCCGAACTATCCAACCTATGTTTTGGAAAGTGTTCCTCTGTGCATGAGCAATAGTGGGTGATAGCTTTCCTGCCTTCCAGTTGATACTCCTGGTGAAAGAGATGATCTGCGAGCACACAAACATTGCTCATCCCATTCATCTCAAGGTGGCCAGCGGACAGCCACCTGCTACTAAAACTCTGCAGGTCTCCCCATCCTGGATTACAATCCAGTCTAGACAGAGCCATCCAGTCTCCCCAGAGGCTTTTTTGGTTTTAACATGGGAAGAGAGCACAGTTTTAACTGACAGAAGTTGGTTAATGGAGGTCCCTTGCACAGATATTAAATTAAACAGTGCATCCCACAGTACTCAGCAGGATAGCAGTCTTTACACCATCATGGATGACTACTGAGTAAGAGTATACCATAAATCAAGTTGTCCTAAACTGCCTTCCCCATTAACATGGACCTAGAAAGGCTAGTGCCCTACTGCCAAAGGTCTGGAGCACAAAGTCCTGCCTGTCACTTATGGCTGCAGGTTACCACACATAAGGCAATGTACCTTTGAACTGCTGCCTCCTGAACAAACTGCGAACTGTCCTTGTCCTCCCTCTGTCTACGTACTCATACAGCCCCACAACCACAGTTTTTAAGTGCACATCTAGCATTCATCACAGTTGGTGGCAGCTCTTTTGCTGCCTCATCTCACTTGGAGCTCTCCCATAATTTCGTTCCCTTAAACCACAGAGGCATTTTCCCTCTTCAATTAGTCCCTTAAAACTTTCCTTCCTCTTTAAGCTTATGATTACTCTTTCATTAGTGCATTTTGTGGTGCCCTCTAAGGAGAATAAAATGAAATAAACCTCCTTTCCCCACAATTACACTGTCATGTTCTGAATAGTGGAATAATGTACAACTTGTAAGAAACTGAGCCAATACGCAGACTGATAATGAAGGTAACACCATCAAGCTTCCCCCTCTTCTGGAAGGGGAAGAGACTAAAATTGAATATACAGTCATAAACCACAGGAAATTAAATAGGTCTCTGCAAATGAAAGTTGACTGTGAAAATAGTTTCCAGGTCTGTGGTTTTAATTACTACATAAATGAATGGAAAACAGGATTAAGGAATTTGCACAATTGTTACACATCATATTTGGAATCACAGCAATTTTTTTCAGTTACAATAGCATGAAGGCATAATCCAATAAAGTCCAACTGAACTAGATCCAGCTTCTCCCTGATATTTCAGTTTGGTACACAAGAATCCAAAATCATTCTTCAGCAGCACTCACATGGGACTGCAACATGCAATATCAGGATGATTTTGCAAAGCTTGCTCATTTATACTCTGGCTTTGGATTTTATGATTTGCACCCATTAAAAACATTTATGAGTTCCCGTTTTTCAGCTTTGCTCATTTACCAACCCTGTTTGTAAACAAGATTTCAAGTGCCGACTGAACCATGGACCACGATCTCCTCTAAAGGAGAAGTCCTCTGAGTAAATAAAGCCATCTGGGAATCTAAGCAAAGCAGGCCCATGAGCAAAAGTGTTGTAACCACTCTTGTGCTCTCGTAAGAATCCATTCATGTTTGCAAACACAAAAGCTTGGGGCTTTTCATCCACAGTAGAGTAAGCCTTTCCTTTTTCCCCTCCTTCCTCTTTCTTGTTTTTCTCTTACTGCAATGCACGTTGATTTTAGCCTGAGCAAACTGTCCATGAGTGACTGTTCTTTACATGTCTTCATGTAAGTCAATTACCCTGAAAGAATTTAGCATGCTGTATCAGGTCATTCAAGCTTTTCTTCCTCAAGCTTAAAATCTCTTAGCTCTCTTCTCCTTCACAGGCCTGCTCTTCACCTCTAGCTGAAAAGAAATCCAGTAAGTATTACACTTACAAGGTAACAGGTCTGGAATGTAAAGCATTTAGACCTCAACGGAGTCTCTCCTTGGTATTTCAACGTATGTACCTTGTTGCCTAATGTCAAATAGTAGTTGACTGGCTTTATTCAATTCAAATCAAGACACTGAATCCCAGGACTACATAAACATCTTTACCAATCAAACCCAAAGTTAAGAGAAATGCCTTCCTAAGAGAAGAGACAAGCGCTACGTGCCTTTTTAGAATGCCTGAAAAGCACAGTGACTCAAGTAAACCTTTCAATCTGAATATATGTTTACATTTTTGTTATCATCCTTCATAAATTAAAGACGAGAAAGAAGATAAGGACTGATTTGTCATGCTTTGTCCTCCTACAGGAGCCTTCCCTGTGACATTATCATCTGCACAACAGCAAGGGCCAACATATGCAAACCTCTGGCATTTTTAACTGGGTTTACAGAATAGCACTGAGAGCCACCTGAAGGCCTTTCATAGATGGAGGGTTCTGGCACACATTTGACCACTGCCCTTCCTATACCTAACTTGCCCTACCAATGAATGAACTAGGGAAGCCAGACTGAAGGCACCTGCTCACAGCTCTCTTCCACAGCTTCAAAGGCAGAAGAGGATGCATCTACCTGGCTTTTGCTTACATGCAAAAGATACTGCTGATATCGAAGAATAAGAAGAGAGTCATAAAGCAACAACTAAGTTCAAATTCTCTTTACAATCAAGCATTATTGATTGGCATCACACAGCAGGGTTTGGTAAGGAAAACTCCAAGTATTTCTCACCTTCTAACATAGGGTTGTATCCACACAGGCTCAGTCTTGACAAATGCTAACTTCCAAGTGCTCTGTTCAGAACTGCAACACCTCCTAAGGCTGGAAGAGCTCTTCTGAATTTAACATTTCCTTCTACTAACTTAACCGCATGGATTAGATGCTTTGTGTCCAGCATAACAAGTTAGGAAGAGATAGCATTCTCAGCTTAAAAACTGCTATCCCATGGGAATGCAATGGCTGGCCATGCCAACAGGTACTTTGCTCTGAATGGTACAGCTGGCTACATTCTAAAGCTTCTTTAAGTGAGATGCACTGACTTGTTCAAGAAGCATTTATAGATCGGGATGGGGGAAAATGGTAACATAGAGTGCAGAATTCAAAATGCGGGTAAGAAATAAAGCCATCTTTCTCCTTCCAAAGCAGTTGGTGGCCTCAGAACTTCCTCGGCACCACTATAACTAAATGTAAATGGTTCTCCTCTTGTTGCAAGTTACAGAACTGTCCACTTAAAATGTTTACCTGAGTGAAGCTGTAACAAGCCGTTGAATTAACAGTATCTGTGAAAGAAGCAAAGAACCCAACTAAGACTCCTACATAATACGTGGAAATTAGAAGTGTCCAATATTTCCTCTGAGAGGTGCCATTAATAATGAAAGTCATCTTACTTGGTGGTGGAAAGTTTATCTCAAGTATAACTTGACTAATTTATGTAAAGGCTACGTGGTGTTTGACCTTGAGGCAGAACGTTATGCCTTGTTAACCTAATCCTCAGAGGCATGAAAGCCCACTGCGGTCCTCATGTGTGAGGAGTGCATTTCTCTACTGAAGCCAGGGTAATAAGGACCCCTCCACAATGACATGCCCATAGCACAGCTGCAGTAGGGCTAAACAGAATACAAAAAAATTCTGGAACTGCATTTCCCTGGACCAAAACGCAGGTTTTACCTTTCAAAGTTCAAAGCAGAAACAAGCAGAATTCCTTTGAATCTGAAAAGGCACCAGTACTCATCACAGATGTTTATGCAAGAACTTCTGACTAGAAGAAGATGTGGGAAGACCATTGCTTCTCAGACCCTGTTGTTCCATTTGAATTCTTTTTTAACCCAATGCTAGAAATGTTCTAGATACTGATGACTAAAAGTGTTTTATTCCAACAGCCTACTTTTTACTCAAAACCACCTTCTCCCAGTCTGATCTAACTTGTGGTCTCCAGCCTTTATCAGTCCAAGCACATAAAGAGTGAGTACATAATGGCTACTCTGAGCAAGTGAGAGCCTCCCCAGCTCACTCTCAAACAGTGACACGATTTTAAAAATAAAAAAAATGTATTGCCTAAAAAATCCCCACCAAACTAGTCAAGAGCTTGAGCTTTTCAAGTTCTATTTTTTCTTATTGCTATTATAAAATTTTTTTATTTGCAATATTCTTGGAAAAAAAAGAAAAAGAGAAGATGAAAAAAGAAGAAAAAAGTAAAAAAAAAAAAGTTAGAAAAAAAGAAGAAGAAAGAAGATTGTTTTTCTGAATCATTTCAAGCTAACACAGCAAGATTTCCTAGACAGTTTTTTTGAGTTTTAAAACCATCCCATTTCAAATGTTGGTTAATGTAAATCTGGAGGGTTGCCTTGTCTGAAGTAAAATCATATACAGGTTGAAAAAGGATTAAGTTTTTTGTTACAATATATGTACATTTTATATTTTAACCTTCTAGTGTCTGAGATGGAAGATAATTGGGAGAGCTGGGAATAAAAAGAAGAAACAGAGAATGGCACAGTTCACTGCAATGGCTGCTGTTGCTGCAGGTACAGACTCTCTTTTTTCATTACCCAAGGTAACACGGGGCATTACAGACACACAACTGTTACTTTACAGTCTGGCCCCTCCTTGTGATAGGTTAATACACAAGGAAATGGCAGAAGTTCATATTATAGTGGGCGCTCAGTTCTTGTCTGTGCTATTCATAGCTGAGAGTTCAGGTTTACAAGGCTAGACTAGTTTTCCTGTGTCCAAATAAAACAGCTAGATGGATCCAGTTGGATTTTCCAAAGGGCAAGATAAACGTCTTTCCCTGAGATACTACAAATATCAATCACTTCAAGTGCCACCACATACTTCAGACTCATCTGCATAGAATTGACTTTTAGACAAACATCAGCAAGACCGAGTTTCTGATCTCTTTTTTTACTGGTGAGTTCTATCACCGAGGGAAACATCATGATAACAAAACCATGGTGCAGGACAGTTCTGCACCAGAGGTATCAGCGTGACAGATGTACAGACACACATCATGAGCAGGCTCACAGTATTGCCAAGACATTGGAACTACACCCAAGCTTAACAACAGATGGCTTATTGCCTTCTATTTTAATGGCAGGTTTTGCTCAATTAATTTCAACCCTTTGCCTCTACTTGGAAGTTTCACCTATTTTGCTTTAAATTTTTACAATAATATCCCCCAAAACTGGCTTCATATTTGCAAGCAATTTACTTTCTGCTTTTTTGGGTGCACATAAATGTTTGAGACAAAATTCTCTAGAGAAAGAGGAGTGCATACAAACAGACACACATATATGCACACGAAGAAACAAAAAATATAAAAGAATATGTTTCAGACTAACAAGATGACATCCAACTAAATATTAGAAAAAGCTGTTCTGACCATTTATGATTCAGAAGGATCCAAAACTAACGCAGACTCCAGACAGAGATCACATTCAGTGAAAGAGCTCCACAAATTGCATCATACAACACCATGACTGCGATAATGAATATGGATAGCAATTACAGGGTCAATGTCTGCATTTCTTAAAGATCAAAACAGACTAGGAATGCATCAGCGGCTTCTTGGAACTAGCTAAAGAATGATTTGAAAACACATTAGTTCAAAGGAGCATGAAAACCATGGTGGCTCTTCACAGCAAGTTTTAAATTTTCTGCTCTACATGCATTATTAGTCATACTTCCTACTGGTGGGGCTCCACAGGTATTCAGCTGACATGTGCCTACAGAGGCAGGGCTCCAGAAATAAGTCTTTACTGCTCTAGTCACATGACATGGACACAAATTACACAGGATACTTAAGCTTCAGGACTGTATTCAGACAGAACATCACGCTAGAAAGTGGTTGTGAAACAGGGAACTGTCCAAAGAGTTTGTTGTTGAGCTGGGTGTTCTGTTTGAAGTACTGGTTGCATGCCCTGGAGGCAGTGTGCTTCTAAACACTGATACAAAAGAACATGTGAAATATCATACCTATTTATACAAAACATACCATGCTTCAGGACTATTCTATTACTCCTCAACCCAAGGCTGACCCACAATCAAAAGGAAAAGCTCCACATTTCAGAGGTGAAACTTCAGAAGGAAGTTGTCTTTAAAATTCTGTGATTCTGTGAAAATACACATGTGAATTACATGAATAATGAGTTGACGTCTTTGTTCCGGCTTCGTATATTTGATATACAGGTACTATTAACACTACAGGATCAGAGATTCAAATGAGAAGTATGGGACACCAGCTAACCACCCTATAGTCATACCAAGTAACAAAGAACAATTTTTTGCCATTTTCAAAGTTATACAACAATAGGTTACTTTGCATACACAAAAGCATTCCTGGAAACTAGAAGGCAAAAAAACATAATAAGAAGTAATCATAAATATTAAAATGACTGAGAAAAATAATTTAAAAAAATGGTTCAACTGCAAGGACATGGCAAGACAAGGGTGGATAGCCTATAGCAGATAAATGAGTTCTCACTGCACCACTGCAGCAAAAATAATGTGCTCTCAGACTGCAAGGAAAGGTGAAGCCTTTTACTACAGAAATTAACTGGGATCACACACACAAAAAAATTCTTAAAATTCTTCCTTTCAGTGCTGCACATCTCTTTCCAACAGGATAGTGTCAAAATGAAGAAAAATCAGAGCCAAGCAAGGAGATCCAGTGGCTCCAGAGTGAACAAAGACTGAATACCTATAGTTCATTTTGGAAATAAATTACAAAAGAGCTAATCTAACAACTAGGTGAATAGCATCCACTTTCCTAAAGCACTGCAAACACATAATGCCTCCTTCTTCCTTGCCAGATACTCCAAGGGTGGAGGGAAGGGCACCTGGATACAGCAAGGGAGCCACTGAGACTTGAAGCAAAAAGGAAGAGAGAGGAAATGTAAAAAAGGATAAGATCATGTGCAAAGTAACATAATCCATGGCATCAAATATAGGCCACTGGAAAAAAATAATGCTCGGAAAGCTCTATTAATCAGAGGAGATCAAGTACCACTGTCTTAGAGAACTGGGCAGGGTACTGTGCTGCCATGAAACTCGAGTAATCCCCATCCAAAGAACGAAAGTGCAAAGAATGTAGAATATTATGTTTCTCATAAATATCAATTGAATGTTCTGGAATAGCAAACCTAGCCAATGTTGTACACTCAGTCAGAAAGATGATACAGTTTTATTTTGATTTCTTGAAAAGAGTATTGAAAAGTTACTTAATTCATTCAGTTGTTTCAAACGAGAGGCCTGAGAGAAAATGCTTAGAAGTTCTCTCTCCATTCTTTTCATAGTTTCCATTTTTTGAAAGGGCATCAAATCCTAATTCCATCTGAAAAAATGAACAAAAATAACAATGTGAGATGGAGAGATCACAGCTGACCTCTGTTCCTCTCAGTTGAGGTGCCTGTAGGCACCTGTGGAGACCCTTCAGTAAAAGATACTACAGAATATTACTGTAGATACCACAGACACTATTCATCATTCCTCAAACTCATTCTGAAAACAAAAAAAAAGTTATGATCGTGACCCTGCTCGAATTTGACAAGTGACTTTTAACACACAGCCAGCAACTCAGCTGGCTGTTTGCAATATATTTCCACAGGATTCCCAAGCTCTGTCTTGCTTCTCCAAGTACGTAGCAAGCTACAAACCAATTAAAAGACCAGCTGGTGAACAAGGGCAACAGTACAAAGTAAAAGACCCCAGACACAGACCGTGATTAGAGGCAGAGACCCAGGCAGTCTCTCTGACACAGACATTCAATCCTTCTCTCCATTCTTCTACCTTTCTTACACAAGCAATGCAGATCTAGTGCATAGCCTGGAGTGCAAAGGACTGTGGACACCTGTACATTTTTCTACCACTTACCTAAACTTTTGAAAATATCTGCCACAAATTAATACATTACTCTTTATCTACTTTGCTGTTCCTTATTGCTTCTAGTAGCAATTACATAGAAGAAAAGATAATTTTAAGTAAAGTGTCAAGTACCAGAAGATTGGAACAGAGCAATCTATGTTATCTATTAAAAAATAAAATAAAAGGGGACATGAGGGGAATAAGAAGTTGTGAGGAATTAAAGACAGCAAGAGAGTGGAAAAATATTCAAACAAACAAGTTGTTAGCACCTGGAAGAAAATGAGGAGTTGGGTAACTGCTCACATGGACCTGTCAGAAGCAATTACTGTCCAAACCACCTGAAGTGCCTTCAGGACGGGATAACAAATTTTACCAATAGAGGAGAAACCAGAGATGACATTTATCTTGACTTCAGTAAGTTTGAACACTGACAAGCCCGTCAGCAAATGAAGGAGATAGGGTCTAGACAAAAATACACAGTAAGTAAGCTGCAAGCCTGGAAAACTGCCCCGAGAAAGCAGTTATCAGTGGTTCCTAGTTAAAATAGAATCATCTACCCAACCAGGTGCTGCAGAGGAATGAGATTACTACAGAGTTATCAAACTAATAAGTTGGGTTACTCAGTGTAGTGGGTTTCAATGGCTGGGTTTTGGTAGCGGGGGGAGGCTACAGGGGTGGCTTCTGTTAGAAGCTGCTAGAAGCTTCCCCTGTCCCATGGAGTGAATGCCAGCCGGTTCCAGAACGGACTTTCTGCCGCTGGCCAAGGCCGAGCCAATTAGGAGCAACAGTAACACATCTGTGATAACATATGTAAGAACAGAAGGTTGTTGAGCAGAAGAAAATTCCAGCCAGGGAAGAGAGGAGTGAGAACATGGGAATAACAATGTAGACACCAAGGTCAGTGCAGAAGGAAGTGGAGGAGTGCTCCAGGCACCGGAGCTGAGGCCCCTGTGGCCCGTGGTGCAGATCATGGTGGAGCAGCTGTGCCCCTGCAGCCCATGGAGGAGCCCATGCTGGAGCAGGTGGATGCATGAAAGAAGCTGTGACCCCGTGGGAGGCCCAGGATGGAGCAGGGTCTTGCCAGAGACCTGCAGCCCGTGGAGAGGAAAGCCCACGCTGGAGCAGGTTTTTCCCAGGTAGGACTTGTGGCCCCTGTGGGGAATCCATATTGGTACAGCTCATCCGTGAAGGACTGCACCCCATGGAGGAGTGACCCACGGGACAGCAGTTTGGGAAGAACTGCTGCCCGAGGGATGGACTTATGGTGGAGAGGTCCATCAACGACTGTTTCCCTGGGAGGGACCCCATGGGAGCAGGGGAAGGAAGGACTCCTCTCCCTGAGCAGCAGCAGCAGAAATAACAACTGACCTCAACCTCCATTCCCCATCTCCCTGCACTGCTGGGGAGGGAGGAGGGAGAACATGGAAGGAAGTAGGGGTGGGGGGAAGGTGGTTTTAAGACTGTTTTATTTCTCACTCTTTGGCTCTTATCCTGTTAGTAATAAATATAAGTACTATCCCCACTTTGAGTCTCGTTTTGCCCGTGAAGGTAATCAGTCACTGACCTCTCCCAGCTCTTATCTCTACTCATGAATTCTTAGCTGTTTTTTCTCTCTCCTCTGTCCAGTTGCAGAGGGAGAGTAAGAGAGTGGCTTTAGTGGGTATCTGGTATCTGGCCAGGGTCAACCCACTACAGTCAGCCAAAAGAGTCAAAATGTGTTATGTAAAAACAGCCTTCAGGTATGTAAGCATCTGCCACAAAAAGCAGAGGAATGATCCATTTTCCATGTCCACAATGGATAAATTACAAGTAGTTCTGAGTGGCAGCGAGGAAAGTTTGTGCTAAATATCATGATAACCTTCGGAAAACAAGGATAACGATGCATGAAATTGCAGAGGGAGACTGTGGTGGTGACTGGAAGCCTTTGTGAGAAAGTTACACAGATACTTCTCTGGAATATCATGGCTACAGTCCACACCCTCTTCTAATGCAGGATCAATGGAGCAGCTTCTTTAAGTCCCTCCAGCTCTGTGTTTCTTCTCTGATAACTGTTGGCTGCAATAACTGTTGGCAAACAGCTCACATTCCCGAACAAGCTTTACGGATACATCTACCGATATCTATACGTGCCAGATATATTTACACAAAGTAATTCCAGAATGTATGTCATTAGGTCAGGTCCCAGGGGGTGCAGATCAATACATGAACTCTACGAACACCAACAGACCTGCACTCCAGGCAGCCCCAGCTGGGATCACAGAGCTGAAGCTGCCATACATAGAAATTCCCACTGCAGGCAGAGTGTGTGGTAGGCTTCTAAAACTCTTCCCGTGAGAATGATTTTTACACACTACTAATTACAGACATACAGACAGTTAACTTAAAAATTTAACAATGTTTCTTCGAAGCATTCTGTTTCCTGGGTAATGCACTTGGAAGTCTCCTGCAACTATCCTGCAACTGACTAAAAAATCATAACAGCTCCTTAAGAGATAAGCCTTGTGTTAAAGGAATTTATACCAGGATACATGAAATGTATAATAATGCAAGTATGAATAAATTCTCTGTGGTATTAAAATCAACTTCATGCTAAAACAATACAGTAAATAATGAGAACTGATACTCTGTTCCCTGGTCTTGAATTCCCCAAAATAGGATGCTATGTTGTATGATACTTTCCTCCAGTAGTGAACCATTATCTTGGGATTGCTTGTTATATTACTTGAAAAGTTATATTCAGTGTGAAGAGTGATGGTGAAATTTTAGTAAAATTACACTGATATACTTTTTTTTCCCCTTAGTCTTTGGCATTATTTCATGCTAAACTTTGAACTTGCTGCTTTCATTGATGTGCATTTCAAGTTTAAAATGAAACAGTCCAATAGCTGAAGCCAAAAGTTTGACCTCCATTATAACTGTTTTAATCTTCTGGGAAAATATCCTCTTGACTCTAATTTCTCTTTTCAGACTCACCATGCTGCTGATGAGAAATAACAGTTATTGGGGCTGTAAGGCCAAGATTAATGTCTGGCCCTGGAAAAAAATACAACCCCAAATCAAAACAAAAAAACCACCAGTAGCACTGAATGAACACATGAAGTTTCTCCATTTCTCATGTACGATCACTTCGTAGATAAGCATGCTGGATGAGATGATGAACACTATCACATGAACAAATATTTAAGATCACATGAAAGTCTCTGGTTTCAGGCACACATGCCTTTTGCAGTGTAATTGATAATACCACAGAGCATCATTATCTGACTTGTCAGTTTAGACGGGAAGGTCTATAGGGCTGGAAAAGTACTGAGAGATCAACAGTGCCTCACGCAGCAGGGTCCTGATCTCTCACTGGGACTTCAGCAACTACTGTAATACAAGTATTACAGCATTCTTCACTTTGCCTCAATTGGATAGTGTCGTTAGATGGATGCAGCATGTTTCTATCAAGAAATATTTGGCTGCACTTCTAGTGGAGTGAAATGATCCCTGTAAATACATGGACAAATTGTGGTTGGCCCTTGGCTCCACACATCAGAAAACCTCTCTGTCAGCAGCTGCAATATGGGGTGAAAGTTGGCTGATGCACTAGAAGGACCAGAATGGGAGCAAAGAAAAGGATCTCTGTTACAGGAGCTGTGGAGAGCCCTGACTCACTAAACATGGGCAGTTACAGCCTCCCCAGCCGAACTGCTCCCACCCATAGATGTTTTACTTAGCACCTCTCAATAACATGAAAGGTGAAAAAAAAAAAGGAATATCCATAGTGAACTTCTTTCTCTATTTTTCAATTTTTCTGGCATAGAAGAACAAGACTGCTTTCACCCAGATTTTTTGCTTTGGTGACAGCAATAGAAGTTTAAAGTTCCTTGACAAAAGTGATGAAAAAATTATAAACAACACAGAATAGCTGCCAATGCCCTCGAACTAAGAGCGCTCATGCCTACCTGCCTAGCTGTCAGCACCCAAAAACAGTACTGCTGCTTCATAACGCTAAAAGTAAGATGGGCATTTTAGTATTTACTTAACATTAACAAAGCCTCTAAGGCAGAAGGATCCCAGGCTCTCACAGGCTTTCCAAATTCCAGTCAGAGACATGAATTCTTACCAGAAAGGCTTTGGTGGAGCAAATGCCATTTGCACAGAACACATGATGTACTTGCTCTTGATGGTATTGGCTGCTTTTAGCCAAGTCAGCCACTGGAAGTTTGTAAAGCTCACCTCAGCATACCCAGACTTTCACAAAAGCAGATAAACCAAACCTCTTCCATATGTCAAACAAATTGTTTCTTCCCTCTTGGAAAACCACATGGGAGGATGAGAGAAGTTTCCTCATGACATTGAGGCTTTGTACCGCTTTGAGATTTTCCATCACTATTGATGCAAGTGCAGAAATCAGCTCCTTGGGTGAGTTATCTTTTGTCACCAGTGGTTAGGCCAGTTATGACTTAAGGTAAAGCCAGGAACCCCTCACCATTTGCTGACTTCACTTAAGGTTCATGGTAAAAGCTGAATCAGTACATATATAGAGGAATGCATCCCTTACAAAGGCAGTATGAGAATCCACAGCATCTCCAGGTATCGCTGAAGTGCCTTAGGAAAGAGGCAAGCAAACAGTTACAGATTTAGGTATGTCAGACTTGGAGGCAAATAAAAGAAAACCTTCTCCACAGGAGTCACTTTCACACTGGGACGTCTTCTGAAACATGTCTGTTATGAAACCAGAAAGGGGATAGAGACTTCCAAACTTTTTCCCAGAGGTTAAGAAGAGAAGTCTTCTCACTTGTGTATTTCTGATAAAGGCCCCAGCAATGGAGACCAAGGAATTAAGTTTAATTAAGTTTTACAAGTATTTTGAAGTATTTTACAAGTATTTTACAAGTATTTCGAAGAATACTCCAAGAAATAAAGCATTTTCAGTGTTGCTGACACCAACTTGTCTGCAGGTGTCCAAAGCCAGAACGCAGTGCTGAAGCCCTTCTCCTGCCCAACACTTCACCTCAGCAACAGGGCTCAGGTACTCTGTAACATCCAGGGCTCCAAAGCCAAACCCACAAATTCAAACATACCCATAACTTCGGAAAAGCAAAAAGAAAAAAGATATGGGAATGAGAACATTACAGCACATCCAACCCTAAATATGCTAATTATAATGGAATAGGGTAAACCATAGACTTAGATCCTATTCTTAACAAAAAAAAAAAGGTCTATGGATGATTATACAAAAAGTGGATTCATACCAGGTGATAATGATGGTGGCCAGGCACATGAGAGCACTCAACTCAACTTCTCTTTCTGGGTATTCAAAATCACGCACAGAAATCTGCGCTGGATTGCCAAGCACGAATTAGCGTTTTTCATCTACTGCTGTTTAGAAGAGCAAGCTGCACTCTCCTCCTTCACATATATATATTTCTATAAATGAGTGGGCCTCACTACTCAGATATTCTAACTGGAAGACCTAGAAGTGGTCAGGAAATTTCAAGACTGCCTTGCAGAGAGGGGAGGAGATGAAAGCAAATCCCACGGCACAGGCTCTGTTCCTCTCGCCCCACCTCTGCCAGGAAGCGCTCCTGTTTCCCTGGCAAGCAGTGCAGCTGGCTGCCTTCTCCTGCTCGGCCAAGGGTCCAGAGAACAGCCTTTCCAAACTATTCCCTGGCTGAAGGAAGAAATGAAAGCAAGTTATTTTCAAGAAAAGCAGATTGGATTGTCAAACCCTTTCACTCTGGGGAGGGAAAAAGAAGAAGAAAAACGAATTCTACAAGAATTAAAAGTGTAATGGAGAAGGAAAAGCAAAAGAAAATTATACATTTTTTTTTTGCATTGCAGAGGAGTCAAGATTCACAGATTCAAAGCCCAGGCAACACATTAAGATAAAGACAGCAGACAACACACGAATGCTAGAGATGGAAAGAAGTGAAAGTTTTAAACCCCATTAAAATCGTGCAATCCTTCCTGCTTTGTAACAGTAATTACAATCAAAATGATTTACACCCTGGTGCAGTGTAAATCAGAAACAGAAAAGCACTAAGATTTTAAACCTTAGGAAAAACTGTAGGCAGGAGAAGTTGATGCCACTAGCTGCCTGCATGCAGCAAACACACCCCTGCCTGCCCATGCAAACATGCTCAGCTTTCAACTCCTTCCTCTACTTTTCACCATAGCTGGCCTCAGAAGCTCTCAGGCCACTTCTGAAGATCCCTAAAATGTGTTTTATGTACTGCATGGGAAATGTGTCTGCTCATTAAGCCCAGAAACCACTACAGAGATGGACATGGAAGGATTAGGAGCTGCAGAACAGACTGTACAGTACAATAAAGCTTGGAGAAGCTCATCCGCAGAACTTTACCTACTGCTAGCCACAAATGGTGCTCTTGTGGAATTTTGGCTATCACAGAGAAGATTAATGTAGAGTGAATGGTCATTCTCTTTTATACATTAACTCGTAAAAAGCAGACTGCTCCCTGAAGATACTTGCTAGAGTTGCTCCAATTTAGTGTTAGGAGGATGGACTCAATGACAGTATCAACTCTTATTAAGTACAGATAACCCTACTAACAAGGTCCTTTTACTAAGTCTCAATTACTAGGATGACTTATGATCCATCAAGGCCTCTGCACTATTTTTAACAAAAGTGAAATTTCTTTATAGGTTAAGGGCTCAGACCTCTGGGTGGGGTAGGAAGAACGTATCCACTAACTACTTTGCACATGGAGTCACCAACTGAGTCAGTGACTTGGAGGTCTCCCATGTCTTGTGCTATTGAACATGGAAAAGAAACCCAAAAATATTATTTGCCTTCCAAAATTATGGTTTCTGGCAAAAGAAGTAACCTCACAGCTGGAGTGTCTGGCCCCTTGTTTCTCTGAGGGAAGAGCTGCCAACACTACGAGCCCTAGATAACCCGTCACCACCTACTCTGTAGTTTGGAGCCATGAGTGGCACTGCTTTCGCCATCACAAGGGCCACCAAACTCTGCCAGGTCACATCTTTACATCTGGTTCCTGCTGAGATATGGTAACTCTCTGATGAGCCGGTTTCTACAGAACCCTTATTTTACGTCCCTGGCATTTCAACAGAGCGCCAGATGTAGGTACTGTTTTATTTTGAACGTGGAAGCGAGGTGCTTGACAGGCAAGATTCACAGCTTAGGTAGAAGTGATCACCTCACGTTCTGCACAAAACCAAGAAGACCCAAAGAACTGAAGACACATGGGTTTAGTATTATGAAGGAGACATCATTACAAAGATGATACAACCATGAGCTGAATCAACTGGACAGAAGTGTTTACAGAGAAAACTTGAAAGCATAATGGACCGACATTTAGTTTGCTGAACGAGTAGAAATGACACAGTTCCCCAATCAACAAATAAGACCACTTGGGTTAGAAAACTGTCTCTGAACAATGAAACCATAAGAATGCAACTGTAAGAAGACAAAATTAAAATATGCAACTATATATTACCAAAAAAAAAGTAAAACTAAAACTAATAGCTGCTAAGAACTACTATAACATCAGAAAATAAGAACTGCAGATAACAAATGAGAAAAAACAAACAGGCACACCAGCTTCATAGCCAAGAAACTTAAAGATGAGATTTACTTAAGTACTAAGGAAGCTTAACAGTGATACTCATCCATTATACGATAAAAACTGTTGAAACGGTAATACAAAAATATGAAATATATTTCTGTAGATAAAAAAGCCAGGCAAGCACAAGATGAAAATATCTTTTTTTATTCCAGACTCAGAAGGTCTTAAAACAACACTGAAAACAAGCAAGACCAGATAACTTGCCTGAAGACTTTTTAAAGAGCTGTCCAAGGAGCTATCTTAATTATTAAAACTAGCTTTCAATAAATCCTAAACACTGAAAAATATCCTAAGAGGCAGAACATAATTGCTAATACACAATCCCAAGCAGGCAACCTGTGACACTGCACATATATAGTCAGCTTTATATTGATCCCAGAAAAATCATGTAAAGCGCAGGAATGAGAATCAGCCCAGAGAAACGGAGATTATCCACACCAGCTCAAGGAAAACACTGGTCCAGTACCTTAGTGAGTGACACTGGTAGGCCTGTTGGTAAGACAACACTTTTAATATAATGTACTTGGGCAGCTGCAAGACGTCTAAGCTGGCACTACATGATTATTTCATTAGGAAACAGGAACAACAGGACACCACTAAGGCCAGGCAGTAAATGAATAAAAACCTTGCGTTTTCATGAGACTCAAAATACAACAGTAGGCAGCAAACCATTATTGAGAGGTAAGCTTCTACCAAAGTCCCACAAGGCTCAATTTTACTGCACTCTACTCTTTAATACTTTTATTCATCATCTGGAAGGAAACTAAATCCTTACTAACTGTAGATGAAATAATGATACATATGTATCAGATAATGAAGAAGGTGCATCATGAAGACAGGGACTTAAAAACAGTGGCTTGAATTTTGAATTATCAAGATGTAAATATCAGTAAAATCAGTATGAGAATACAACTCTAGGACAGAGAAACTGGATCACACTTACAAAGTAGGAGATGCCATCCTGAGAGTCAGCACCTCTGAAAAGAACTTGGGGAAGAACAGGAAGAGACCCTGGTGGATAATTACCCATGCATGAATTTTAACTTTTCCTTGCAGAGCTCCTGACAAAGTTACTGCCAGAGTTAGATCCATACACTGTAATACAGAGCAGAGTCTGCAACATGTGTGTAACTTGATAATGGCAGAGACACTCTTGAAATAGTATCCAATACTGTTGTCCACAATCTTAGCAGAATAGGAATAAAACAGAGGAGTTTCAGAGCAAAACCATGTGAATAACTGAAAAGGCTAGAAAGTATCTCACGGAGCACAGCGTACTGAACTTAAAAGAGCTGTGGCTCAAATCACAATTTACGGATCCGAAAGACACTCAAAGTCAGATAAAGCAGCCCATCCTGAGCTCCTGGCTGGTAACTGCATGATCTTCCAGCAGCCGTGCCAGCTTCCTCTCAGCCAGATCAGTTCCCCTCTGGAAATTCCATTTCCTGTGGGTACCTACAGAATGCCCACAGATTTAACAATGGGTCTTCAAAATAGCACAGTGAAGGTTTAAGCCAGATTCAAATGCTAGAACTTGAAGCTAAACAACTTAAACCACAAAGACACTCATTTCTAGTGTGTGTAATTAATCACTGGAATAATTTATCAAGCGTGAACTCCTTTTCAAAAAGGAATTAATTCAGCAAAACTCAATGGCCTGGAATACGCAGGAAGGGAGACCAAGAATCCATAATGAGGGCTTCCAGCCTTTTTAACTTTTCCATTCTACCATAACTCAAAGCCTCCTAGAGCAATGTCAGTCTCGTCCTTTCTAAAGTACAGAATGATATCAACTAGTCATTAGCTATGATTATGAACAGACCTGGAATGTTATACTCTGAGAAGAACATCCCATCCTTGTTGAGATAAGCATCTTCTTCAATTGTAAGGCAACATACATGCTCATTCATAGAGCTGCCTGCAGGTCTGGCTGTCATTATATTAAGGCACTTTATCCTCTGTGACATTATAATATTGCCATAGATTAACAAGAACCAAACCATTTGGTTTCAAATCCCAAATCAAATGTCTTGGGATGAAATCTCATCCCACCAGGTAGATAGAATACAAACACAGATAGAATACAAACCAAGCTTTTTTCTTTACTTGTTTTTAAAAAACAAACACACAAAATCCCAACAACCTGTGGTGGATGTTGAGTCCTTCCAGGCTTTGAAAAGTACATGGTAGTAGTATAAACATGATACAAAACAGCATTCAGGACATTTCTAAACAGCAAAGCAGAATTACCTGCCACAGGCTTCATCTGAACAAAAGGTTGGGATTCTCAAAGGCTACAAAGGAACCACTCCTTTAGATGCTGCTTAAAACCCTGGCCACAGTGACTGCTTTTCTTCCCTAAACAATCACTGCACAGAATCCAGTTTCAACCAGAAAAAGTCTGGAGTGACTTTACTGACTCAAATCAAATTGCTCCAGCTCTTCATCCATGAAAAAAATGTATCTCAAAAGTTAACTCATTATTTTGTGAGCCACTTAGAGACATATCAAGTCAGAGAGGCTTTATGTAAAACCACATGCACCTTCACGCTATAAGCACAGCTCATGTTCCCAAACTACTTGGCTTTCCGGCTTGTAAACTCAGCATATATCATGTACCAAACTGACTTTCAGAAATGGTTCTCCTGGCTCCAGCTCTATAGAGAACTGACTTTTAAGATTTTATTGATAACATAAAAACACCTTGTTAGCTTAGCCATGACCTTTCTTTACAGTCCACTACACAGAGATTTGCCACAGTCTTATTCACAGGCTTTAGATTAGTCTCTGCTCCAGGCACTGAGGTCTGATTTTGCACATGTTTCTAAGAAGTGTCTGGATGTGGAGTGATGAGATTCTAGACAAAAACTCACTGTGGAGAGGATGATAAAGATGTATTATGGCATGTTTATTTGCCAAGACCTTTGCAGTCAGATGGTCATTTATTTTCGACAGAGGGAGATATGGAATACCTAAGAAGTACAGGACTTGAACTCATTTCTCCTTCCCTGCATTCTGCAGTTCTTGCCATATTGCCACCATATGCTGTTCCCAGATGACATCTGCCATCAAATGATTCTATCAATAAAGCAAACTATGGTGTTTATTTTCAAAAGTGAGGTTTGTGGGGGGTTTTTTGCAAGGCCTTATGCAGAAGAACATCTCCAGTGGCAACTCAATAAAAGGGAAAGTACTGCATTACAGTAATACATCCCAATATATCTTGAAGATGTGGCCATTACCTGAAACAAAGGAATGACACTTAATACCTGACCAAAGACTTCTGCAGTCAACAGAAGGACTTCCAGTGTTTTCAGCAGGCTTTGGACCAGGTCCCTTAATCTGGGGAACATATTCTCAAAAGGGAGAAAAATGGAAAGGTTTGACTGTATCACATGTATAGCTGGCCTGGTGGCAAGTGTGCATGAGGCAGATTCCTTTCCAGACTCTACCTCAACAAACACACTTTCAGCCAGAGAAAATTAAGTCTCCCAATAAAGTGGGTAGATAATAGGACTGCAACTTGGAAGGAGGTAAGTTCCTTCAGACACATGATATTGTTATAACTCAGCCTCTGGCCACCTTTGTAAAGATCTCTTTATCTAGATTATTTTGGGACTCTTTTCTTCCCTGATTAGCAAGGGGAATGTGAAACTTCCAAATACATGGCTCCTAGCATCAGGGAGGAATGCAAGCTGGGATGGGGGAATCCAGATTCAAAGAGGGACAGAAAGCTCAGGCCCCCACCAATCTGTTCTGAGTCCATCCGAACTGGGGCAAAGCTGCTTGCTTAGCTCCCTTACTTTCCAAACTGTATATCCTGGCAGGGAGCCTCTCAGTTCCTATCACATCACCAGATCAGAACAGCAGATTTATTTTCAAGAAAGCTGGAACTTGTTCCCCACTCACAGACCTAAAGATGTATGTATGTCTGCTGCAATAGCCTGCCATTGCAGGCTGGATAAACACGCAATGAGTGCAATAAACGAAACGTACAGATATCTTTCAGCATACCTCAATGTTGAAATGCGGCTACTTCACTTCCAAAGCGTGCATCAAGAAAAATTTGAGCATAAAGCAGTGATTGGCACAAGACACATACAGCCCTTGCTCTGCCAGGGAGGCCCAGAGCCAACTGCAACAGCCAAGAAAACTGGGCTGGATGTCTCAGAGATTGGGCGAGAACAAGAACATCAAGGATCTGCATAGATCCAACACACCTCTAGACTGTTCACAGTGTCCAATCAGGTTGGAGAATACAATTTATCATTTATCCTTCCCTGAAGGCATGAACCTGAACGAAGAAATGAACTTCAAGTACTGCATATGCCAATGGACCTGAACTCTGGCATCCATAAATTTTGCTTACTAGGCATTCACTAAGTATTCTGTTTCAGTATTATCCACTCAACTGGATCAATTCCTGCACCAAAACGTCAAAGCACAAAGGCCAGGAATTGCGATGCAAAGGGCAGAGCTGTCCCTCCACAGTCACATTCATGGGAGAGCAGAGACATCTCTCACCTTCCACAGAATCACAGAATCAACGGGTTTGGAAAAGACCTCCAAGATCATCAAGTCCAACCCTTGATCCAACACCGCCATGGTTACCAGACCATGGCACTAAGTGCCACATCCAGTCTCATCTTAAAAACCTCCAGGAACGGTGACTCCACCACCTCCCTGGGCAGCCCATTCCAATGCCTGATTACTCCCTGATTACTCTCTCTGTAAAAATTTTTTTTCCTAATATTCGACATAAACCTCCTCTGGCACAGCTTAAGACCATGCCCTCTTGTCCTCCTGTTGGTTGCCTGGGAGAAGAGACCGATGCCCACCTGGATACAACTTTGCTAGTCTGGGCCACCCATGAGACCAAGCAGAGGTGGGACAAGGAGCAGCATTCTGCCACAGGCTCTGGTGAACACTAGACGCTGACCACGCTGTGCCTCATTGCCACTTCTGCCATTGTTTCAACCCACTGCTGCACCCGAAGAGGCTAAATTTGCAGCATCGTTTTTACATGCCATTTGGAAGATGGAAAGATTTGCAAGTGTTCTTCTTTCAAGTATACAACTTGGCAGTCCTGGAGAAGATCTTTATGACTGTTTGTCCAAAGCCCAAAAGAAGTAATTTTATACGTATTGGACAATGCCCACTCAAATAAGCAACAACTACTTTCTGTTCAATTTGGGGTACTGGAGATCACCTGTAATCACAATAGTGAGCTCAGGATTAGTAAGTATCATTGTGCAGAAGCCTTTATCAAGTATGTGATAGTGAGGTACTCTCTGACCACTCCCTAAGAGTCAGTGCTGCTAACATCTATTAGTTTCTCAACCTTCTTCGTACAAAGTCCACCCACAGGGTTGGGGGTTTCTGTGGATTGGGTTTTTTTTCCACCCCAAGGAATGAAAACCAACATGTTCTGATTCCTATCTTTCAATCATCACTATGGGTAAAGATATGCTACCATCACTATTTCAGCTGAGCTAGCTGATGAATTGCAAATGCTATATGTAAACAAAAACAAGTAACAGAAGGAACTTCAACAGGCTTAGCTCGTGTTTAAAATTCAAAGCAGGGGTTTAAAAGAGATGAAGCCAGGGAAAACATTGCATACTAACACCAGCCAAACAGGGAAAAATAACCAAGTTGTAAGCCTGAAAAACTGAAATGGAAAGAATGACAGATTTACTGCTGCATTTGATGCACATAACCACTGATAGACTCTCCCCAGGAAGTGTTGAAATTACCATCACTGAAATGAATCCAGAAGCTAAAAATTAAATTATCTTTCCCAGAACATTCCAATTTGGGCTTTGGCAATAACAGATGTTTTAATGCTCTTGAATATACGCACGCGCGTGTGTGCACGCATGCACACACACACACATACACTTAAGTACAGTATCCTCTTTCACGCAAGACCTCCCTCTTAGCTTTCACAAAGTCAGACTGAACTTACGGTCCTTCTGCAAAGTCTTTGCTTCAAAGTCTCTGCTCAAATGCACAACTGTCAGATTAAGCAACCCATAAGGAGTCTTACAGCAGCTCCAAGTTATGAATGAATGGTTATTTGTGAACTTGCCTGTCAAGACAGATGCGGTATTTGTCAGTGCAGTGTGGGTTAGATATGATGGGAAGGAGCCAAACAAGCAAAGTGAAAGGTCAGTATCACAACATTTCCCTTCCCCACCCCTCCTCAGTTTGCCTAAAACTATGTCACAGCTTTTGCTGAAGTCCAATACAGTAGTCTATTTTCATGCGAGTTACCACGCTTATTTGAAAAGAAACATTCATGCAAGAAAAGCAAAAGAAAAATGTGTGCAGAGGAAGAGAAGAACGGGAACATTTTTGTGCAAGAAAGCTACAGCAGAGGGACAAATCCAAGACTGACAGAAAACAGCACATCTTTAGAAATATGGTGATACTTGAATCAAGACCACCCTGTGGAAGTTGAAATATAACGCATTGTTTTTCTTGTTTTAAAATGTAGTATTACAAGGATTACAAGCAGGTTAATTCATTTTGGAAGGGACATCTAGTCCAACCTCCAGCTCAAAGCAGGGTCAGCTTTGAGGTCAACTTATCTTTTATAATTTATACAATTATTTTTAATAACCTCAAGTCAGCATCACGCTCTACTAGGTCTTACATAACAACACAAAGAGGATCTCTCCCTAAGGGTCATTCAGTGGGGAAAAGCTCAGCTCTACAATAAAGATCCCGAATATTCAATGAGCATCACACATGAAATGAGAAGGAATCCTCACTCACTGTCCAAATTAAAACTTGAACAAGGGAGAGATGTTCTAAAGATCCTCTCCACACTTTCTGCTGTAAATCTGCTGCAGGGATGCCTGTGAGGTCTAGCATCTCCTGGAAACCAAACATAGATGCTAGAGAATACAAATAGCACCACAAGATGTATTTCAGTGGAGCCTGTCTCATCGCAGTGAACGAGCAGTCTCTCTACACTGCTGCCTAAACTCATCCCACATGACCTCCACCACGAGGAGCCAGCAGCTTTCCAAGTGGCATGTATGAACTGCCACACGGTTCCCTTTGGAAAACCTGACTGGTTTAAAGAATGCTATGCTACCCAAAGAGGCAAATTCTCTACTGTGGACCAACTTGCAGAGCACCAAGAATACTTAAAAACCCGCTCACCAGACAGGTTTACGAAGCCAGGTCTAGCACTTCAATTCTGCAGAGCCAATCCTGTGCCATTCGAGCTAAGAGAACCACAGTACTAAACAAGGCTCATGAGTCATTCATAAATTCAAAAACAACTGGTCACACTGGAAGAAGATAAAACACAACCCTTGACGCTAAGTTTTTTTTCCCAACATTTTATCCTCTTGTTACAGACAAATCTTTGACTTTCTCCTCTACACCTTGCAGCTGTATGTCTTGTACAGTTGGGTGCCCAGCTGCAATCACTTAACACAGAAAAGACAGCAAGAACCAGCGGGGGGGGGATGTTTTAAGAAGAAACATAGCTGCTACAGATTGACTACTACAGGGAGCCAACCGGCAGTGATGCTGGAGCTAGGTACCTACTAGTACACATCACAGCTGAAGGGGAAACAAGCAACAGCCTGTGGTGGAAGGCAGGGTGCAAGTTTTCCCTAAACAAATGACCAAACCAATTCTTTTAATCTAAACAAATCAGCAGAAACATCTGTAACACAGTATTACATTAAATAATACCTGGGGAGCATATCATCCTCAAGCTAAAAACTGCCTGCTTGAAAATGTGCTGCATGTGGTTTCACAACAGGAACGGAAACATTTGTGTGTCTTCACTCATGACTCGTCTTGTCACCATACCCTGGGGTTCCTCTCTTTATCTGTAATACAGAAGCAGTCTAGCACATCAGTGCAAAGGCAAAAGAAGCCAGCTGCCCAACAGGGAAAGCCTTCTTCAGGATCACAGGAGCACTGAAGAGTTTCTTCTTTCCTCTGTAAAAAAATCCTGTAAAGCATTTCCTTCTCACTGGGCTCTGATGCCCAAATAACAGATTTCAACACAGTGAGAGGGATTTGAACTGTCTGGCTTTGTTCATCCCTGCAAATGTGCCATAAACAGGCCCCGATTCAGGAAGCTAATTAGGCATACACAGAGACTTAATGCTAATGAGTCCATTCATGTGTGTGAAGCTCAGTGCATGTTTCAGAACTGTGATGAAGAAGCTCACTGAGAATGACAGCCAGTTCTCATTCATCTTTTTGCTCAGCTCCAGTGCAGACAGGAATCTCAAACTGACAGCAAAACGGTGGAAGTAGTAACTTCAAAGCAACACAGCCATTCTGATGACCACTACTGTTTTCACGCAGAGCATGGAGGATGAGCCGGGCTAAAACCAGTAGCTAATGAAGACGTTGCTCTGCTTTCTTCCCTCAATCACCTACTCACACCTTGTCCTGCAAGTGGAGCCAGCAAGAGCAGCACTCAGGGCACTTCCTGCACATCTCCAGCCATGAGCAGAAGAAAAGGGCACATTTTCAGAAAGGTCTCTGGGACAATAAAACATTCGCACTGCCAGTGGGCTGGAGGGTGGGGAGCATTGGGGCAGTGCTGCATATTCACAAAAACTGGAACGGGCTGCCCAGGGAAGTGGCTGACTCATCACCTCTGGAGGTATTTAAAAGTATAGATGTGGCACTCAGGGACATGGCTTAGTGGTGGATTTCACAGTGCTAGGTTAAAGGTTGTACTCAGATGATGTTAAAGATCTCTTCCAACCTAAATGAGTCCATGATTCTATCTAACCTTCTCAACAAATTACAGTGGAAAATGCCTCTAAAACAGACAACCAGAAATAAACTTAAGCCAGGTTTCAGAAAGGACTTGGGAATATAGCCCTATGTTTCCATCTTGCAGTTCATCTGACCTTGCAGTGTTAAAGACAGTGGTCTTTAGGTATTTAGCTTTTCTGTAGGCTTCATCCTCTGGAAGAAACTCAAGGACCATGTACCATGCCAGACTGGCTCTTGGACCACCCCCTGCTTCCTAGCTTGGCACCCTGCTTACAGCAAGTGGATGGTGATTCAGAAGCCTGGCAGGAAACACATGTGGAGCTCCCCTTCATTAGTGCACTAGAGCATGTTATTTTATTATCCCTCCTAGTATGCAGAGGACTACTGTCTAGAAAATTACCCTGTCCCTTTTTAAAGCCATTTGCCACTTCCTGAGTTTTTTTCATAACCAATTAGGAAGAATGCACTAGGTGCCATTCATGAAAAAGGAATAAGGAACTGTTTCTCCCATGTCTCTCCTCAGGAAAGCCTTCACATTGCTGCAGGTAAGAAAGCATGCCTGGCAAATGCCTCCTACAAGAGGTACTCCAGAGCACAACCATAGGTCCAGCATAGCTAGATAGATTAAGCTCTGTATTATGTTAAATGCAAACACAGTTGAGCTGTGCAGTCGTAGTTTTTAACATCATGGTAATGATGTGGCCAGTGCAGGTAGCTACGTCCGTACAAGCAATACTGGTACTCTGAAGACAAGGAACCCACATATGTGTAATTGCCAGTAAAGTGAGTCCCTGTTGATAAAGTAGAAACATGTTATTGTGCTCTGCCAGCTTATAATGTTGTCCTTCATGAGGTAAATCTTCCACAGAGCGATGGCCTACGTAAAGCAATATTCATGGTACAGGGCTCTTGAGAAGACTAATCCTAACACCAAGTGCAGGCTGGAACCCACGGAGGCTCCTTCACACTAAAATGTGGCATGAGTAGCCTAAAACCCATGCAAAACCAGTCCCAAAATCAGAAGAACTGTGATTTCTAAGGTTACTGACTACTTACAAACCTCTCTTCGAGAATGCAGAAATTTAAAAATTTACCTGCATTGGCCTTAAGCCATCAGTACCAACCAGTTCACTGACTGTGGTAAAAATTGCTTTGAGTGAAGATGATAGAACGGGCCCCTGCCTTCACATACATATGTGTGTTGCCTATTTTTCTCAAGTATCCCAGTTATGCATTAGCATTACAATTCACAATCTTTAACTGTGTTGGCATTAAATTTCTGTTTATTATCAGTGCAATGTCAATCCTCACCTAGCTGAAGTATCGGGGCCTAGAAATTCAATGACGAACTGATAAGTAATAAACTTCTAATGTTATCCAGCTTTCACAAAAATCAGTTTTAAGCATTTACGGAGGTAATTTCTCCTGGGCACAAAATTCCCAAGAACTCTTTCATGTTGTGCTCAGCTTCCATATCCCACCTTCCTTTGTAAATTGGTCTGTAAAAAACCTCAAATTCTGACTGCTAACTGGACTTAAAAGAGATCCAGTCTTTCAGTATCTAATGCATACTGTTGTGAGCACAATGCAAGCAGGAATGCTTTTCAGACAAAACCTTTCTATTTTTTCCAAATGTCTCTGTAGTATTTTTTTCTGCCACTTCTTTCCCATCTGTTGCTTACAAGTCCGGTAGTCCCTGACTTGTTGAATTTCCAGGTATATTCCAGTGTGTCCTTAACCTCATGTGGACTGTCAAGCCAGATGCCCCCTTACTTCCTCAGTGCAAACTATCAGTAAACCTTAGCATAACTTTAGTTTGAGCCTTAAACTAACAGCATGTGAAAAGATTAATATGAATAATTTCAAAACTAATCAGATCCCTTCTTTAAATGTTGACATAGTATTATTTATATCCCATAAATACCTTCTTGACTAAAATTCATCCCAGGAGATTGGCATCTTGCCAGTTCTATTCATATTTACTGTATTTATACAGTACAGTTGGCCAAGGATAATATTTAAGACAAAATATGCCTTAGGGTATATACAATATCTCTTATAGCTTTCCTTTTAAATCTCCTCATTGCTAAAAATATTTAGTCTGAACTTTACAAAATGCCCCACAAAGACCTATCAGCGATCTGTAGTGATATATTGCTGACTATGAGTATAATTAGAGCATATTTGTAATACTTGGGTTGTAGTCAGTTACTGAACGCTAACAACTTGTGGTAAAAACTGAACCACTGATCTTTCCCATGCCTGCGTTCCAGCAGCTTCTGACCTTCAGTGCATTCACACTGATCCCCTTCTCTCTCCTGCCTCCCTCCAACACAGCAGAAACCATAGAGTTAAAAAATTCACTCTGAGACGCCTAGGAGAAAGTGCCTGTGGCTGCCAGAGCTGTGCTTTCAATTTCTTCCTTTAAAATATGGTGGAGCAATTTCTTCCTTACTGTCTTTTTTGGAAAGGTTCGCTCCATCCAGCATAACTAGAGAGCAGTGGAAAAACAGTTAACCTACTTACTCTGATGTTAGCGACAGCCCTTGCACAGTAGTGCCGGATCTACTGCTAACTGGCCCTCCGATCCCAAACGTCTGATGCACTCTGTTGGTAGATACCTGCAATCTCCTTTGCTCTTCCAAAGCCTCAATCGATACTTCAGAAGAAATCTGGCCTCTGACAACATTTTAAAAATAGATGCTTTTTTGTCAAGACCATCCAAGTCACACACCACAGATATTTTAATTTTCTGGAAAGTATGCAGCTCTTGGTTCTTTGTAGTTTGTTCAAGCAAGGAGAAAGGACAGATGTGCTCAGGATGGATGCATTTTACAATTCTAAGAGACTTCTTGTTACCGGGTCAACTCCACAAGCCAAGGCACTGCTATCGGTCTTCCTAACCTTTGCCCATAGGTGTTCCTCTGCCCTGGGTATGATCTGACAGGTCTCAAAAAGATACAGTACACCAACGTGGAAAACAGACATGACTTCTGTGTTTTTGCTACAGCTATGAATTATACTGAACCGCTCTGCTCATACCCACTTGGCTCCAAATATGTGTTTTTTTTTTTTAAAGAAAGTATTTCTTCCCCAAGGGTAACAAGGGCGGAGTGTATTTATCATGGCTATTAAGGATGGTGCCATAATTACAATAATAAAATGGCTCTGAGTGCCAGGATGTCCTGTACCTGATGTTGTCATTTAAGACTAAAGGAAGAAGGGAGGCAGCTGCACAGAGCGTGGGGTTCAGATACCTTGGCTGGCATCCTAGGACTATCACATGCAAGACAGAGCAAGCCCCAAAGCTAAACTTGCTAAACTAAAAATAAATAAGGGGGAAATGCAATTAGAAACTCTAGGATAAAGTTACCAAGATGGCTGCATTATCTATTTAAGCAAGAGCTATGAGCTTTTCAGAAAGAGACAGCAAATATATAGGGCATCAAGTGGTGGGGGAGGGAAGAGCTAGAAAAGCAAGCTGAATGAAAAGACAAGGGACTAGGGTTCAGATATGTGAACGGTGAAGTTATTTTCTGCTTCTGGTATTCCACTTTCCTCGGTATGATGATGATCTAGATTCCTTTAAGGCAGTGTGGTGCTTTTGCTTTCTTTTTTTTTTTTCTATGCACTTAAGCTTCACTACCAAAACAAAAAGGCACGTCGTTATGATTATTAATCATTCTAAGTGGATTTGGTCAGCCCAGAGCATTTGTATCCCCCTTTTTTTTTTGTGCAAAACGTGGCATGGATCACCAGAAGGTCGTTAAAAACAGCAAAAGGCAGACGGGCTGAGGCAGGTTCCAAGAACCGAGGCTACCCAGAAGGGAAAAGTTTTTCTGTACCTGAAATGAAAAGTGCCCATGAACCGAAAGGGGAGGCTAGTTAATGTGGGAAGAGGAGGGAGGACGTCTATGTCCCTGTCCTCGCCGAGCACCAATCTGAATAGCAGTCTGCGGGACACTGTTCTGGAGGGACACAGACAAGACGAGCCGGCGACTTTTTTCTCTTTTTTAAGACCTCCTTTTCTTTTCGGTTACGGAGAGATGGAAACCTGCCCGTTCCAGACACTCCAAGGGAAACAAGAGCAGTGGAAAGATATTGGCTCTTTCTGGAAGCTGTACACGGGGCTGCCGGGGAGCTAAACCCGGTGCTGGGGAGGGAGTGGGACGCTGGGCGGGGGGAGCTCTCTTCAGGTACGTGGTGGTGGGCAGCAGAGGCAATTTGAGGGATTCCTGGCTGACTTCAAAGGGGACCGGAAACCTCACGAGTCTGGGGGAACAGGTGACCACCCCCAACGCATCCACCCAAGCATACGTATATCCCACCACCTGAATTAAACCCTAGAAGCCTCCACCTAAGAGATGCTGAGGATGAGAGGAAGCCGAGCGAAGAAGGCACGTTACGATGCTTGGGGCTGCTATTTAAAGGTGCAGGGCACCGCTAAGCCTCGGGGGCGAAATTACGCACACATGCACAAACAGAGACGACTTACTTTCGGGGTAACCAGGCTGCATGTCTATTTTGTAAACTTCTTTGGCATAGTATTCCTCGTCGCTCCTCTCTCTCTCGCAAGTGGCAGCTCTGTGGTTGGCTTTCTCCTGCAGCAGGTCCCTGGTGCTGTTGTAGATGGAGATGACCTCCGGGGGCACCTCCTCGGGCTCGGGGTACTCGTCCGGGGGACTGGTGAGCTTGAGTTTGCTCAAGATTTGCCCCCGGATAGCCTCGATCCTCTTGCGCATAAACTGATCCATGTCGAGGGTGCTGCAGGTAGACAGGCTGAGAGCCACGGTGGCCAGATCCACTGTGAGGAGCACGCTCAGGAGATAGCAGTGCATTTTAAGTGTTTAAATACAGCGCCCCCCCCACCAAAAAAAAAAAGTCACTTTAACAACGAACGACAACAAGAAAAAAAAAATCAAAAAATAAAAAGGGATCCGTGCAAACAAAGGGGAGATCTGCAGACAAAATGCTGTTAAAAACCGGGCTGCGAGGACGGCTCGCGATCGGAAAATGCACGAGAGGCGCCAGTGAAAAAATATCAGTAATAATAAGGAAAAAAAAAAGCCAGCAAGTTGCTACAACTAGATAAAATGCGGGGGTGGAGAGAGCCGGACAGCAAAAAAAGGGGAGGAAAAAAGCCCCCAAATAGATACAACCAACCTGCGAATCAAGTAAATGGAAGAGAGGCTGCTCTCAGCGCGCTGGAAAACAAAAATCTGAAGGAGGGGAATAAAAAACCGGGGGGGAGGGGGGTGGGAGAAAAAAAGAGGGGAAAAAAAACCCCCAACAAACCAAAAAGAGAAGGACTGCGGGGAGAAGGTGCAGAGACGGGTATCACAGAGCGCTGCCGCAGCCGGCAGAGAGAGGGTGCCGGCGCGGCGCTGAGCCCTGCCGTGCGCCCGCGGCGCCCGACGGCTCCCGGCGGGCAGCGGCAGCGGCGGCGGCGGCGGCACCGCCCCGCGCCCGGCCCCGCTCAGCCCCCGCGGCGGCGGCGAGAGCCGCGCACGTGCGCGCCCGGCGGCGCCGAGCTCCGGCCCCCGCGCCCGGCCCGGGCGCGGCGCAGCGGCGGCGGCAGCGGCAGCGGCAGGCGGCGGCCCCGGCCCCGCGGCCCCGCCTGGCCCCCGCGGCGGCGGCGGCGGCGGCGAGCGGCGATCCCCGGTCCGGCCGCGTCCCGCAGGCTGCTGCGTGCGCCCCGCGCCGCATGCACCGACCCACCCCCGCCCGGGCCGCTGCGCGCCGCAAGAGCTCTTTTCCAGCTCCCTCCTCCTTCCTCCTCCTGCCGAAACGCCAACCCCGCGCCGCGGATCAGCGAGGCAGCGCCGCCGCCCCGGCAGCCCTCCCGCGGGTCGCAGGCGCGGAGCCGGCCGCCCGGCGCTGGCCGCAGCGCTGCGCCGCTCTCTCCCCCCGCCGGCCTCCCCCGCGGCGCTGGGGCTGGGGCTGGCCCCGTCCCCGGCGGCTCTAGCGCTCCGCCCGGCGCCCCCCGCCTGCCGCCCCCGGCCCCTCGGCTCTCCCTGCGCGGAGGGGACGCGTGCCAGCAGATAACATCACGGCCGCGCAGGGAGAGGGAAATTTATACGATCTCCCCGCCCCACGTGCTCGCCTCGCTGCGAAGTGACGTGGAGGGGCTGCGGGAGCGGAGGGCTCCGCGCCGCCGCCCGGCTATTTATTCCCCTCCGCAGCCCGGCCGCCGTGCCTGCCGCTGCCGAGGTGCCTCGCCCCGGGGCGAGGAGAGGCGAGGCAGCCCGGAGCCGAGAAGAAAAAGCGAGTCCTGCCAGGCTTTTATATTATTTTATTTATTTTTTAAATAAAGGCTTCAGTCCTTCTTGCACCTATTATTAAAGTAATTGGGCCAAATACCACTCTGGCTTTAGAGGAAGAATAACACGCCTCTTGGACACCACTCAGATGCGTTCCTATTATTCAAGGTTGCTGCTGTTAAGGCTCTGCCCGCTGCACCGTCACAGAACGCTCTCCGCACTGCCCCTCGGTTTCACTTCCAAATGTGTTTTGGGCAACTCTCATTGCTCCCCGGGCAGCTTGGTAATCGGTACTACTGCCTAAGTAGGGAGAGCGAGAGATGAGGAGGATTTGCTCCTTCTCCGAGGTCTCCTCTCCTGTCAAAAGCGTGCAAATACATCCTCATCTGCACTTGACAGAATCTCTCAAGCCCCAAATGCTTTGGCTATTCCTGTAATTCATTTTTTCCGCTGCCTCTTTTGGCCACAACAAACATCACAGGCTCCCTCCATACCCTTCTCTGCCCTAGGGAAATCACTCCCCAGTCTACTAGGCATCCCTCAACTTAATGCCATAAAGCTTTTCCTTTACAGTCCATTTATCACCCCTGTACATTAACTTTATAAAGTGATCAAGTAGCCTTTTTCTTTACTCTCACCCATTTTAGCCTTATATTCCCTTATGAATTAAGTTGTCACTGGTTTAACTTGCCAGAATTTCCAATTACACCCTCCTAGGTGGGTCAAGGCTATTTCAGAAGAAACTCTACATTATTTCCAGAGATGAAAAAGCATGGAGAAGAGGGGCCACAGATGTTCTAAAGAACAGCTCGGCCATTGCTGGCCATATTATGGGTAAACACACATAAGAGAAGTTAGATAGGATGACTGGGACCTATCTGAAAGCCTAACGAGAATCATGTAAGACCTAAACCAGCCAAACAACACCGAAGACTTCCTCCAGCTGACCACATCTCAGGAACCATCTTCTTTCTGCAAAATGTTCAAATGTTTTCTGAAGCCGGATAATGGCAGTCCCCAAATTAAATGCGAATTTTTCCTTGCCAGTGAGGAAAAGTGCTTCCTCCGAGCAGCTGTGGCTGTGTGCTGGGGTGATGGAGGCACCCAGCAGCATGGAGCTGCCACATACTGTTTGCCTTGGCAGGACTCTGCTGCAGGGAAACCTTGCACCAACACGGCCAGCTAACCTCGTATTGCTGTGGATACCAGCAATGATGAGATTCTCCGAGAGATGAGGGAGCTAAGAAAATATATTTTTGAAAAGGTATGTGTACACACACAGACTCTGAAAGTAAACTTACTTTTCATTCTTTAACAGTGTGTGGGTATGTACATACACAGCCAGGACTGCAGTCTCCCGATGCAAGAGTTAATGGTGCTTTCCACTTAAATCCATGAATTCCTGCAAGGCCAGATTAAACGTCTCTGCCACAACATCACACTTTTACTGCTGTACATGTCAATGTCCTGCTCCTACTGACCTCAAAAACACAGCTGCAGTGTCAGGAATGGCAATGTTTCCAAAATTACTCAAATAAACAAGCAAGCTCAACATGTAGACTCAGCTGGTTTCACTTCTGCAACACACCTGTACAAAACCAAGGGGACAGTTCCTCGAGCTGTTACATCTCACAGCTCTGCTGCTAACCAGCTGAGGAATCAGCTCCGTTACACAAGGTACCTCAACCGCAAATACTTCCAAAGAAAAGGGTTATTAAATTATTTCCTCCAAAAGCTACAGCTGAAACCATGGAGAAATTCCTTATACAGCAACTATGGCCCTGTAACACCTTGCTGCTGTAAATGTGCTGCCTGCCACTCACCTCGAGGGCTTCAGAGCAGCGAGTGAGACAGTCCTCAATACCCTCCTTCTGCAGGGAACCTCCCAGCATCTCTCAGGATACCTCTGCAGATACAGCCCTACCAGCTGGCAAAGTGTTTTGATTCTTTATTAGTGGTGAAAAAAAATTAAAAAAAACCCACCAAACCAAGAAAAAAAAGACACCAACCCAAACTTTGCAGTGTCTTTCACAAATCCTGGAGCCTTAGGGATGAGATACTGAAGGCCATCAACCCCACGTGCTCGGTGCCCGTCTGTCCAGGCTACCTGTGAAGCTGGAAGGAGGTCTAAGCTCCAGAGGAGCCCTCCATGTAAGCCACCAGAGATCCAGCCAGGGTGACAGCAAACCAGTTCGACTGGATTTTGAAAGTTGCTGAGATTCCTTCAGATTTGTCAATGATTCCTCAGTGTCTTTTAGACCAGCTAGGAAAAAAAGAGAATTAAGATAAATCTTGGGTTTGTTCTCATTTGAGACAAACCCGTTTCTTCTCTTCTGACCTTTTCAGTGTGACACAGGGTGTCAGGCTTACCCAGGTGCATGTCTCCATTTTGCCTCACCACTGCAACAAAGCTTGATTCCCTAAAACTTTCTGATGTCACCATGGTGATGTTTTTGCCAGGCACAACTTCCCAGGCATAGCAGCATTCTCCATTTCAAAAGCCCCAGCCACTTGAGCTAAATCCCCAGCAGCTGCAGAAGCCCACCACACATGCCTGAGCTGCTCCAGTTTGCTCCAGGAAGGGACATCTACCTGCTAGCCCTATCATTCAAATACACACCCACATTCATAAACATCGACTTTCCATTATGTAATCTAAATGGAAAATATCTGGAATGTATACATCATGATACACCTATCTTATTTCTAAAATCTTTCCCCTGCACATTTAAGGGCTTTTTTGCCACAGCAGTTCTTTAACTATACTCAAACAGGTGTCATTTCTACCTTGCTAAAGTGAACAACAACAGAAGAGGCAATGAAAACTTGTCAGAAATGACAGAGCCAAACTGTGGGCGCTCTATAAAGCTGGATAAAGCATAGTATCATCAGAATCCAGTTATAACACGATCTTCTGCCTAAGTAATCCAGCTTCAAAACTCTGCTGTTAATTTTCAGAACTGATACATCTGTCAAAGTGATCCCAATTGTGGCTTTGTATTTTAGCCTGAAAAGCTTTTTAGTTTTGATTCATTCTGAAATAGTTTTTATTTGATGACTACCTGTTTCTTTCAAATGCTGCTGGGATTATCAGGCACTGAAGTTTAACTCAGCTTATACTTATCTCTTCTTTGTGCTTCTATGAAACGGCCTTGTCCTCTGGGGCTGCTGTCAGTGGAAGCTTTGTAAGTCAAAAAGTAGGAATGGGCCCTTAGCGTGCACATAGGGAAAGAACAGAAGTTATCTGTTTTGGAGCTTTTAATTCAATACAATACTGTCTTTTTACATATTTTTTTTTTTTAATAAACAGTAACTGTTTATTAGAAAAACAGAGACACCTGGAAAGTTACTTCACTAAACGTAAAGGTTTCATGTTTCCTATTAACTTAAAAATTACGTGGTCAGGATTTTACAATTTGTGGTTTCTTTTTAGATTGTTTGGGTTATACGCAAATGTGCTGTGCAAAATACAAAGGCAATAATCTTTCTAAAACTGCTGACGACCAGGTCATTAAGTAAGGTGGCTGGCCAGATTTCATAAACTAAAGAACATTGTTGGAAGAGGAATAACTTTTAAAAGTTAAGAGGTGACTTTTGTAAATTCTCACACTGATGACGAGCGTAGGATGATTGCACAATTAATTCTTTGTGACACGCACAGAAATCTGCAGTCGTAATTGTGGTCGTGTAGAATCTCAGTTATTCTGATGCAGGCTGCTAGGGAAAAAATTTTTGAATTCTCCTTTTTATAAAAATACATGTATAAAGGTTCAACTCGTAGAGCCAAGGTGGCACCTAATAAAGGTGAGGCAAAGAGGAGATGACAAATAATGGAAAGTTGTAATATATACTATAATAAAACCTTAGATTTTACTGTTTATTATCCTTAGTGAAGTAGAAGTCCATACCTCTGTGCTGCACATTTCATTAGTGTGTGCAGTAACGCCTGGATGAATTTGAGAGCAAACCCTGCTGACCTTACTAATACAAGCAGCCCCACTGCCCCAGGATTGCATTTCACACAACCACAGCCCATTCCTGCAACACTCATGTTCCAGAAGATAAAGGCTACTTTATAGAACATGCTGTTCGACACGCAAGACTGCCATCCATATATACATATACATATGTAACTACTTGTCAGCTTGCAAATCAAAGGTTTCTGATATATATATAGAGAAAAAAACTTATCTGTATGAACCAGATCTTATTATATATATATATATGAACGAATACAAAATATGTAACAGGAGTAAGAACTTTTTTATATATATTTATACACACACACAATTTTTGCATATTTATAAATATATATATTTATACACATATCTATAAAAAAAAGTTCCTGTTCACACAAGCAGATTCAATAACTTCAGTGAAAACAGTCACAAGTCAACAGGATCTGATTCAAAAAGCTATCACCTCTGTGATCTTATGGAATGGTATTCTCTTCACCATCCAGTGAGAACACAAGTTGTAATGTCCACACAGTGATGTGATGTACAGTCTGTGTGTTTAAAACTACACCTTAATAAATGACATCTAGAATGCAATTACCCCCAAAACCCCACAACTACCCCACCTCCCAAAAAAAACCCCAAAAACCAAAACCCCAAAACAACACTGGAACTTTAGCCAGGACATCTCAAGCCAGAATGACTAAAATCTGAAGGAAGGGGGAATGTTCAGGAGATGCTGAGATATTACAGCTGTCCCTTAGAATAACTCTCCCCTCCCCCCACCAAAAAAAAAGTCTTCTGAATAAGAGTAAAAAGGGAACAGAAAGGAACATCACCATTAGTCTGTATTTCAGTGCTAAATTATTATTCCCATTTTACATGGCTTGGATTTTACAACTCATAAAATGTTTTCTAGGTAGTACAGTTGCAACCTCTCTCTAAAGAGCACAGCCAGACATTAGGGGGACTAGGGAAGGAATGTAATGATCAATGGTGTAAACTCCTTATCCTAAAAACATACATGTTCTTTAAAGGCTGCACATATCAGTGCTGCATCCAAAGAGGTTTCTGCTTCCAACATCCAACTTGCACCTTTGAATCAGTTAAGACTCAAGTCTTCATAAAAACTTTGTGTATGCCAGAGAAGTTCTCCCATGGTTACACCTCCCAGAGTTTGATCCCCTCCTGTGCTTTCCCAAATCTGCTTGTCAGCCCTGAGGATGCCACACTAATCTTCTCTACATCATCCAGTTTTAGTCTATGTGCCACCAAAAAAAAGGCCTTCCTTAATCCTAGCACCTGTGGTTTTAATCACCACAGGAAATCCTGTTTCCACTAAAGTCAGTAAGACTTAAATATCAACAGAGGAAAACTCACCAACTAAAAATAAAAATAATTTTAAAAAGACAGAGAAATATAAGCACGGTGGTTTATACACCAGGGGGTCTTGACATCTACTTATAGCAAGCACGACAAAGTAAAGACAGTAGGGTAAAAGTCACCCCTTTAATCCCAAGGTTTGAACTCATGACCTGCATCTCTTTGTCAGTATTACAGCTGTTGCCTTCTATTTCTGAACTGCTCAGTGATGATTTGGGTTATACCTCATTAACTAACACACAAATGATACCTGTAAATATTGTCTTCCTAAGAGAGCATCTACCGGAGTTTATTCAACAAATTAAAATCATGTAACTCAAGTTAGAATGTGCACCCAGATCGCACTACTGAAGTTTTTAAGAAAATTACGTATTATAGCAAGATTAATTGGCAGCAACTTAAAAAATGGGTTAGCGAGTAATGCAATATTTTAAGTCATATTCTGCAGCTACAAAAACCAAGTAGCTCTGAGTCTGGCATCCTGACTTCTTCACAAGCTGCCTGTGCAGTCTGCGCAGATGAAAAGTTCTAAGCTAACACAGCTTCAGAAATGTTTTTTTCCTAATGGTTTTTAAGCAACACAAGTTCAAAATTATCCTAGAAAGTTTACAGAAAGCAATGCACTGTTTCACATTACCTCATGAAAAAAAAACAAATCCACAACCAAACCAAACCTCATGCAATACCAAGCTTTTGTGCTGCACTGACCAAATTAGTGCAGAGGTTTTTGTGTTGCCTCTCAGCCTTACACATTTTTAAACGCATTTTCCGTGCCTGGCTACTGATGTCAGTGAAAGCAGTATTCCTGAATGACTGATCAAACTACATCCTTCCATCTAGATGTTTTGAGCTTGGTGACTCTGTCTAGAATTAGAACAGAAAGATCCATTTCTGTGTTAGCAATAATTTTGATACTTATCTACATTTTAGAGCTGGATCTTGAACAGGCTACCTATATAGAGTGGCAAAGATGTTCAGTATCTGCTTCTAGTGGATCAATGATCTTTTAGACAGGATTCTCCCCTAGTTTTCAGCTGGGCCCTGTGGATCCAGCACGCTACAGTATTTACACAGTTGCTCAGCTTTCCCATCAACAGGGCTTTCAAGCCCTATATCCAGACAGATACTCTGTGCTTTCCTGATTCATGCCAGCCAGAGGCGCTAGTTTGGGTCCAGGCTGCCGGAGGAAGCTGAAGAGCAGCTCCACCTGCACATCTGCCAGCCCCACCCTGGAGCTGAACATGGTTCCCTGTTTGGCTGTACACTACACAAAGAATTTGTGCACCGTCCCTCTTTGAAACTAACAGCACATGTGATCCCCCCCACAAAGAGGGTGGTTTGCACTGGGACTGTGCTCAGTGAAGTGTTCTCCAGCAGGAGGACCACTTAAGAGCACCTACCCTACTGTTCAAGGCAAGCTGTGGGTTAAGGTCAAAGATCCTTAAAAGCGTAAGCAAGATGAAACAAATTGTGGTTTTCCACAAATTTAAGAGTCCTACGTTTTCTAGAAACATATGTTGAGCAAACAAGATTTAAGAACAACAGATACCAAAATGGGAGAACTATCTTCATTAAACATAACAAAGTCCAATCTGTACTTTGGACGTTAACTTCTAAACTTCCCCATCATGGCTATAGACTGACAGCTGAAATGCCTCCTCTCAAAAATTCAGGTGTTTTGAACGTCCGCCTTATTAACAGTAAAATCAGAGTGTAAAAATGCCTACATATTGGCTGAAAATGCAGATATCAAACCCAGTATTGTCTCACATAAAGGACCCAAGTTCACAAATCCATCACTCCAGTCTTCTGAAATTAAAATTAATTAATTCATGACAAGGCAGGTAGTTCAGCTATGTGCTTCAACAGGAACTGAAGTGAATGAGAATCAAAGACAACGGTTTGTCTCTGAGCAGCATAATACTGACATTATAGAAAGATACACAGGTATCACATTTCCCTTCTTGAACTATCTTTTTCACATAAAATGTATTTCACTTCTTCTTTAATTCTAGGCAATGACACCAAAACTTAAAAGAACATTCCAGTATTTTTTTTAAAGAAGGCAAAACATAGCAGATGGAGAGAACAGCAGTGGCACTGGCAATCCTGATCTGAGCTGCATTGAGGATCATGTCTGAAGGTTCTGAAAATGGTCCATAGTCTTCTTCTGTTATCATGAAGAGACACTCACTTGAGACTTTCATGAAGTCTTTTCATAATAACAAGTATTTCTTTCATAAGCATGTAACACATTTCAGCAGGCACTGTCAAATATTTCACTCCTCTAAAAAACAACCATATACACTATTGTTACCTGTTGTACTACTACATTATTGCAGCTGTGCAATATGAACCTTAAGCTCTTTTGAAACTCAATGGGATTGCAGGTGAAGGTGCAGAGGCACACAATGGTGGAAAGGCTAACAGTGTGTGTTTGACTGCCCTTCGCCTCTAAGGAGCCCTGCAACGTGGTGACTGTACAGTTGTTATGGGCAGGTAGGTCAAAGCCTCAATTACTGAAAGCTCAGGTACTCAGCCCTTCCCAAAACGGATGCAGACCAGTTCTTGTCCCTGGACATAGGGTACCTTAAGTAAAAGGCTGTTTCATTTCCCACAAAATTTGCAATTTATGGATCGCTTAAAACCCAGAGAAAATCCTCTTGAGATAAACTGTACACAACCTTGAAGTCAATGCAAAATCCACATAATCAAGAAATCTTTTCACTATCATTTTGCTTGTATCAAGCAACACTTGTATGTCTTTCTGTTCTGAACAAGAATGAAAATGTCCTCTGTTATCAGGATAGAAAAAACAAAGTCCAAAGCAAGTGATTGAATAACCATGGGCATTCAGTCACAATCTCCAAGATTATATTCATAATGCACTTTATAAAGGGCTCATAAGTGGCTAGTAGAATCTTTAAGTACTTCAATATTCAAATAGGCTTTAAAACTATGGCAATAATTGTTTCTAGATTACGCATGAAGTTTCTGATATGTGTAACCACTTTATCTTTTAATGAACTATTTCTATTAATTATTCAACTACTTCTGAGAACACTATAAGAAATCTTAGTGATATCAAAACTTCAATGCAAGTCTGATCGAGGTTAGCAGTTTACAATTAACACATTTACTGAAAACAGAGTTAAGAAACACTAAGAAGATGTTGTAAAATAATGCTCCAGAAGTTCATGCACTGGCATGAGAGAATGGGCTATTGAATCAACTGAGGCACTGTGAAGAAATAATGCTTTTTATGAGTATTCCTAAAATCACCTTCCAAAGTGCCTCTGGGAAGACACTTGTGCTCATGAATTCACATTCGAAAGCCTGATGAAAGTGCCCTAGTTCATTTAACAATTTGGTATCCAACAGGTTAAACACATGGATTTAAACAAAAATAAATCATTTCAAGGGATGAAGCACTGCACAAACACAAGCATCTTTGGTGTTGAAGCTATTCAGTTTGACTGGATTTTAATTTTGAACATGCCCCTTAAGACAGAAAAGCAATTGAAAAGATGCATTAGAAAACAAAATGTTTTGTCTATGCAGTATCAGCCACCGCTATCAGTCTGAAAAAGAATGATTAAGGAAAAGCCTTTATCTGCTAGATCACTTATGGAGGTGAAACATTTGAAGCTTACATACCGCAAGAGGTTAGAAGCCACTGCTTTAGAACAGCAGTAAATGAAATCTGCAGTCTTCCACCATCTGTTAACTAAAAACTTGTCCAGTCTCCAGTGTCTGTCACTGAAGTTTCAGACTCCCGATTTAACATCTTATTTAGCATAAGGACCCTATCCGTGCAACAAGATCCTGATTCTTCACAACCTCAAGCTTTCTCCTGGCCCTCTCACTCCTTACCTCAGCAAGTCTTGAAGAAATCATTGAGCAATTCTCAGGGGTTGGAAGTGAACAACACTGACAACTGCTCTGTGTGTATATTAACTATGCCAGGACTCATTTCATGAGAATGAGAAGTTTGTCATTTTAAGTTGTGCAGAGTATTGTGTGCCAGATGACTTCTGCCTTCCTCCCTAGAGACAGCCACTGAGCCAGCACTGAACAGATGCAGCTGTATAGACCACCTTCTTCTGGAAGCATCAGATAATCAAAACACTTTTATGGCCTCCAAACAATCAATTTCTCTCTTTAAAACAAATCACACACACACAAAACATTATCTTCACCAGGAAGCAGCTTCCAGCTCTTTTGTTCTGCTCAACTTGTGAACCCAGGAGAACCTTACTCACAGCTGCAGAAGCAGGAGCTCTTCCCTCCATGTTTTAGCAGGGAAGATGCTGTGGTGCAGCAGCATCAGGCAAAACAAGGATATTCCATCACCACTCCCAAAGTGTTTCCCTAAGAGGAGGCTGAAGAAAAGCACGGAGAATATAGTTATTTTTTTCCATAGGCCAACTCACGCTTTCCTTGCTGAAAAAAGTTAACACAATTGACGTGAATTGTGCTGGGGGGGAACAGGGGACGAGAGACATGGGGAAGAGCTGACCCTGTGCCTTCTCTTGTTAAACAAAGCTGTTGCTTTGCGTGCAATCCATAGAATATTAAACTCTGCATACTCTGGAATTGGCTTGAAGCCTAATAAAACTGGAACCACCCCATCCTTATTGGCTTTATATAGATAGGTACAGAAATATACAAAGTTGAGATGATTCATGCTCTCTGGAATGAAGGGCAGCGGCACAGCTTTGCTTAAGCAGAGATATTCATGGGAGCAGGAAAAACAGACCAAGCACTCTGACTGCTGGGAAAAGCTGCTGAAGGTTGTTCTTGGTAGCTATGGAAGAGGAAGAACATTACTGAAAAAGGGGGTAGGGCAGCTGATCCCACAGCTGAGAGAGGAGACTGGAAGGTGTCTGGGTCAAACAAAGTTTAGATCTTTTGAACTGCTACTCAATAAAAACAAAACTTGTGAAATAAAATAGCCAACAAATGCCTAAAATCAAAATACGTAGTTAACGATTTTAGTTATTCTAGGAGCTTCTCTGCATCTGGCACAACCAAAGGACAAGGCACAGTACAAAATTTAAATAACTACTCAATATACATAAAAATATAAGTATTATGCTTCTTAAAAGGCGAGAAATGCTCTCTACATATGTGAAATGGAAGCTCAAAATATTTTTAGCAATATTGATATGCTCCACTTTTTTCTTTAACACGAGTCACTTCAGTGCTTTAATCAAAACATTACTCCAAAAATGCACAAATAAACAAGCAAGCATTCTGAAAGTATTTGGAAAGTATTCCGAAATTTTTAATAATCATCTCAGGATGTCACAGTTCCTAAGAAAAACTTAAATTATTTTCCAAAAGTCTCTTTGAGAGAGACAGGGGATATGAAACTAAAGAGCAACTGTAGATTTAAGGGTGCTGATGTAATTTTTTCTCACAAAGTTACTGAACTCTGTAGAAAGAAAGCAACGACAGATTAGAATATTATGCTGCTTCAGAGACTCAAAATCCATTGTGGCATATTTTTGTATTGCACTAATGAGATGGTAACTCTCACTGAACAGCTATACAGATGTCGAGCCTTCAGAAGCCGGGATAACCATATGTCAAACTTCTGTGGTTTTGCCACTTGATATTTTGAGTGTATGCCTTCGTTTGTGATAATAAATATCAGGCCACAAACTAATGTCTCCTCAGATATCTAATATGTTTAACACTCAAAACAGCTTGAAAATCTAAACATTTCTGCTGTTAGCTTTGAGTTCTCCTCAAAGAATTACGCTACAATATATACCAGATGAATAGGCGAGGGATAACACAACGATTGCCAGTTGTTGGGATGGGTTTCTCTACCATTTTGTGTCTATATTTTTTATCCTGCAGTACACACAAAGTGCAAACACCCTCTCCCTTCTCAATGTCTTCATTAGGAAAATCTAAATCCACTGTCCTACTGCACATTTCCATGCTGAAGGCTGAAAATTTCAAAGTTGCTCCTAATGGTATCCTGCGTATAAGCAGGTACAAAGAAAGGTTTGTACATAAGGCATCTGCAGAAATGGACAGAACAGTACTATGTATTTTAAGTATCAATTAATAGGCCCCAAGGCATTTGCTTCACACAGCAAATGGGGAAATGTGATAGCAAAGTTAAACAAACGACACAGCATCAGACAGCCAGTCTGGAACAGTGAAGGCAGCAGAATTCATCCCCAGCCTCTCATTTATAACACCTTAGTCACAACACAATTCCTTCTGTATGCATATGCTTACATAGAATATATTCTTATTATATATGTTAGCTTCTACACCTTCACAACCAAACAACGACTGAGGAGAAACTGCTGTAGCTTAAAGCCAGTTGTGTTACCCTGACAGATGTCTTCCAAATTTCTTCTCGTTTGACCCTTTACAGACCTGAGGAATTAGCATTAGGGCTGACTAAACCCATAGGATGTATCTCAGAGGTCCATCTCCTTACTGAAAAAGAACTGCAAATGAAGCAACAGGAACAATTCAATAGACAATTTCATAGACTATTGTTAGAAAAGCCCTCCCTCCCCAATGAAACCAATAGCAATGACTGTCCTCTCCTCTCCTACCAGACTCTTGGCTTAAACAACTTCAGATTTACAATGGAAAAAACACATATATAAAAATTATATATATAAACCCCAATCAGTAGGGTCAAGTCTCTCTTTTTATAATTATGTCTCCAGAGTTGTCTCCAATCAAACTAATGCTCCAAGACCAGAACTATCACATTAATGGTCACTTTTCTTTATTATCTACAGAACCGTTTCTGGCCAAAGTAGTAAAGACTCTATAGGAGTCCGATAACTTTACAAGGTGATGGCATTTCTGTGTTTATTGTAAGCCATTTCTATTGCAAATTGCAACAACTTTTCGAAGTGCAACACTGATTTGGAAATGCAGGCATGCTAATACATCAATTGCCATGACTAATGTATAAACTTTTAATGACCTTGGCAAAATCTTTCCTTCATTGGGCAAGTGCCACTATTTTGACTGTACAAAATGTTTTGGAAATATGTTGAAAATTATACTTGTTTTGGAAAATATTTCAGGATTTCAGTATAGCAAATGGAGCTATATTAAATAAAAGTTTGACATGGAGGAGAAAACACTCCAAGGTTGTGTAAGTCCTTTTTTTTTTAAAAAAAGAGGTATCCTCCAAGTGTTGTACATTCACAGAATGCTGACTTTTTATCCAAACAAAGTTAAGAAGACAAGACATTATCTTGAATTGTTTTCAGTTTCATTCAGTCACTGTCATCTTCTTGTTTCAGACCACCTCCTTGTTCAGTATCACCCTCTCCATCGCTTTCCTTGTCCCAGTCCTTCATAGATGCTCCCATCATGAAGTCATCACGCAGTATATTCCACTCTGGCCCCTCTTCAGACTTCACTTCACCCTGAATGTTTGAGGGGAGAAGAGGGAACAGGGGAACATGAGATGAACGTGAAAGGCAGTAAAAGATGGAAGCTCTTCAGGCAATCAAAATAACACCTCCTACAGTTTGCACTGGCAGACCTACCAAGGGCTAGCTCTTTATGCAAATAGTACACAGAAACATGCAGGACAACCATAAATGACTTGATGCTAAAAAGCAAACTTCTTATAACCAACCAATAAAAGAAATATGGAAACAAAACAATTATTCCTCGTGGATGAAACAGTCAACCCTGGGCATGGCTTCCTTTATTAAAATCTTTCTTGGCAATCAGAATGGATTTATGATATCATTTATTAACCCCCAGGTGCTGCTTCATTAGAACACTTCTTGGCACATTTCTAAAACATAAATATGGATTTAATAAAGGCTTAACCCCCCCCCCAATTTAATATTTAACATATTCTGTGATATGTGAACCAAATCCCCTTTATGTGGATTATTACCTCACTACCTGGGCTTGTCATATTGTACAAAGCTGCCTCTAAAAGAAACGAAGTTGATCTACGCTTAGCAAGCCAACAACAATTTACTCCAAGTTTCCTACCTCTTGAAAGTGAATAAACTGAGGCCCACTACATGGACTGGTGAATAATGAAGAAAAGTGATAGGAGTGTAGTTTCAGGTCAGCACTGAAAACAGTGCTTGGTTGCAGTTCTTTGAAGTGACAGATCACATTTGGGCAGTGCAACAGCCCCATCCTGTGGCAACAGTTTTAAAGAACAGCTTGAAGCTATTCCTACATCTTTACTTGAAGGAAAACACTAAAAGCTGTTACGTGTACTGAAGAAGGATTTATTTCAGTGGTTTACACCTTAGTAGCAAAATACTTCCAAGGAACAACATGGCTCAGTGTCCAGCAGGCAAGCAAAAAATTGTCCTACCAAAGTGGAATTAGGGACACTGAAAACACTAGTTTTGCAGGGTCTTTGAAACACAGTTAACACACTGGCATCGCAGGTGTGCTTTCCCCACTCCCCTGCTCAAGAGGATGGACATCAGCTGACTCACTCTAGTTAAAGTGACTAGCACCTCCTGATACCCTACAGTGGATGGGGTCACCTGTTGCAGCATCCTCTGCAGACAAAGACTTGCCTACTAGATGCAAAACCTGCAGTAATCACTGCAGTGATCACTGCAGACATTTGTTCATGCCTCTTTTTCGTCATGTATCTAGGAATGTGAAATTTAGAACCACTGCATATTGAATCCGATGTTTGTGCAGTCTTTGGGAAAGAGCAACATATGGAATTTAATAGCCGGAGAATGGAGGAATAAAGAAAATGTAAACCTAACACATGACATCACACCAACAGAAGTTATCTGAGTGCAAAAAGTCTGACAAATAAGGTATGTATTTTTCATAGGTAATCAAAGCAGAAATGCCAAATGTGATTTCTCCTCCAGTTCTTTTTGAAACATGACACTCACAAAAACAGGGTAACAAGTCTTAACACTTTCCTTCCCAAAAGGAATATCCCAGGGCCCAGCCCAAAAAAAGAAACTCCACAGCTGTTCCTCAAGATGTTTGCACTGTGTTTTGGTTTGGGATTTGCTTTTGTGTCTTCACAGCTGCTCTCATTAATGCCTACTCCCATCCAATCCCCCTTTTCCCCAGGGTAATGCCTCCTAACCATTTTCCACTCTTGCAGCAATTCACTTCAAATGCTATACCCAGTAAAGTTTAAAAATCATCTCAGACAGGACAATCAATTACCTGGAATCAAAGAGCTACCGATAAGCTGGGTGAGTCCCTAGGCAGACTTTACAGTGTTCACAAGGGAATAATGTGTATTAGTGCAAACAGAGCTACTCTGTTCTGGGATGCAAGGAGAGGGTAACTTTTTTTTTCCTCTTTTTTAAACTGTATTGCAGTTGGTTTATATGTTTACATGTGCAGAGTAGAAAAAGGTTAAAAAATTACAAAAATCACCAAGCTTTTTCTTTTTTAAACTCAGATCTTTTGTAAATCACTGTTTGAACGATGACATTTAAGAGAGTTAAATATGAAATACCTAAGTGTAAACATCCCATATTCCTTTCAAAACAATTCACTTTCTTTTTTCAATAATAAAACCAAATTCCATTTTTTTCCCAGATGTGCAGAATAGGGATTTTATTTTTTTTCGCTGGCTTATTTTGTTTTGGGTTTTAAACAGCACAGAAGCTGTAGATTATTGTTGGCAATGACAGTGGAAGGCTCAGGGTTTGAAAAGCCCAATCCTCAAATTCATCACAAGCTACTATTCAGCAACCATTAGCCTTTCTTTCTGGCTATGTCAAGTGAACAACAGGACAAAAGCAGGACCTTAACAAAAGAGGGATGCTGATCCTCCATTACCCAGTATGTAAGGCACCACAAAGGTTTGAATAGAGTTTTACAACAAGCCCTAAGGAGAAAGACAGAGGTAGCATGTTAGTGCCTCAAAGATGAAGATTAAATGCTTGAAAGCAAATATTTAATCAATTTTAAGCATGCTTCCAAGTGCAGAAAATGCCTTGTTTAGTATCTTCATTCCTAACTCATTTGCTACTCTATTTTCCCCTCAGAATAAAAACTCTCCAAATCTACTGTATCAAAAAACATTCCTGAAGTCTTAAGAAAATATGCAGCAAGACTATTTGTATAATTAACAATTAGTTCAACTGTAACATCACTTCCCAACTTGCTTTATGTAAGAATGTTAATACAGTTGGGTTTTCAATGCCATAATCTGGTTTCATCTAAATAAAACAAAAATGATTCTTGGCACGTGGAAAATAAACCATCTTTCACTCGACACAAATGCTTTTGAACTTCCAGTCAGCTGTTCATGCACATCTCACTACAACACTGAAGTCCCCTTTGAACACCCCCAAATGAAAACAAAGCAGGCTATATAAACATTAGAGTGTAATGCCACATAATGTGGATCCTTTGGTAAGGCAAGGAGTGAAAAATTGTGGTGTTGGTTTTTTTTCCTCTCCTCTTTTACACATATATTGAAATGGATTTGTTCTTTGCAGAAGTTGTGGCAACCTATTTCAAAAGATTTGAGGTATTTTACTAATTGCTGCCCCTCGGGAGTCACTGATACATTGTAATGTACTTGTTATCATGAGATGAAATAAGACAGACCAAGACATGCAGTGTGGTTACTGTAGTGCAGATACTTGCTGTGATGGACTGATAGTCCAGTTGAAAAATGATCATATAAATAAAATAAACACTATCTTGCCTGCTTAGTGTGCCACCTAAGCTCTCACAGCATAAGCTCAAGTCTCATACAAGTCTCTGTAGCGGGGACATACTTCCCAAACTAATCCTGGTTTAAAGACATACCCTCTACAATCTGCACCAGGACAAGATGAACTGAAATTCTTAGCCAAGTCCTAATAAAACCATCCACCCTCCAACAAAGCTTAGTTCTGTCATCTAGAAAAAAACAGGTGTCCCTTTCAGGATCCAGGCTGGAACTGCCTCCTGGATGTCTTAGAACAAATTGCTTTACAAAAGCCTCGTGGTAGCAGCAGCAGCTATATGATCAAGATCAAGTCAGAAATCTCCCTGTTTTGATTCATTTCTTTACCACCGCAAAAAACTGGAGCTACATAATTTGCTCTTGGTAAATGATGTGACAGTAAAGTATCTTCAACTGAGACCTGCCAAACTCACACTGGAGTTGTGGCAGACAGCGCTGACACTGAAGTGTGAGGTCAATCCTCTCTACTCCTTCTGAAGCTGTCAGAAGCAGCAGCAGGATACTTGTAACCATACATAGCTGCTTCACTCTGCGAGTGCCTTAGCTCAAAGCCTTTTGCCTTTGAAAGCTTAAGGGAATTAAACTCTGTCTAAGCCACAGGACATTGTAGTTTTCATCTCTTGCTTTACTGGTACAGCAACATCCTAAAAACAGAGCAGGAAAATTTGCCAGAGCTTTTCAAAACCTTACACTTAAGCAGACCAAAGTCCATAATGCTTATTGGTAAGTAATGGCATTAAAAGATGTTCCCTGAAATCAGGGCACACATGCAAAAGACAGCATTTCATTCCATCTCCCACCAGCTTGTGTCACTTGAGCACACTCCAGCTCCTGCTGCTGCAAAACAGCAAACATACCTACAGCACCATAGAGATTCCCCTACAGCCTGTGTCCAGAAAACAGTGACTGCAGGGTATTAACAAAGGAACATTTTTCAGATCTAGGAATTACAATCAGCACACTGGACTCCCACGCCTTTGTTCCATGTAAAAGATGAAATGCCAGAGCTTGCAGGGGCATCTCTCTTAACCATCACCTACAATAAATGTTTATTTGTACCTGTCAGGGAAGGAATTTCTAACATAAATATCTCTCAAGTAACAACTTTAAGCCCTGAGACAACAATTCTAACGTGTCTAATTAATCTGAACTGGCCCCCCCATCCCTCTGCTTTGCTCAATACAAACATCTAAGACCTTGAAATACAGGGAAGCTTTTGTCATGATGAAGTTAAAAAGTGTAACTGCCAAAAAGCATTCTCACATACATCTGACAATTATCTTCCCTTGCCAGCCTGCATCTTGCTCCAAATGATTGCTGCTATTCTGTGTCTCATCCCCAAGCAAGTTTAAACTGAGCTCAAAAAAATAAAAAACAGCACAGGCATACACTGAGGTGTGTTAAATCTCAATTGAAAATAATAATAATAATAAACCACTTGGCAGAAGAGGGGGAGGAAATGGAAAACAGAACACCAGAATAATCACTTCTCCTAAATTAATTTTCAGCAATATCCAAGCTCACAGGGTAAGAAAATAAGTTTCCTCCAGGCTGGGAAGAAGTAAATAAAACTGCAGCTGAAGTATGTAAAGCAGAAGTATAAGCAGAAAACAAAATGTAATTATTTTTAACAGAAGAACGATACTTGGGATTGATCATAAGTGCTACTCACAACTTAATCTAATTTGAATTGCAGCAAGATCATGACTCTAAGAAAGGTTCCTACGTAAGCCTGATCCCAAGCAGCCAAAAAGCCACAGATTTGCAAACTGAGATTGTAACTTGTACTGCTATTATCTTGAACTTCTGCGCTGAATTGTCACAGCAACTCACTTTGGGAAGCATTTTCAAGCTCACAGAACATGTGAGCTGCACAACAGAAATCTATTCTGCTGCAGCATAATTCTGCATGAGGATTTATTCCTTAGAGTGAGAGTTATTCAGTACCCATTTGCATCCTCTCTCTGAACGAGCTTTGTATACTTGAAGTGGATGTCCATTCTGAGGATAGCAACAGTGGCACAGGAAATTTAGTCAGTTCACAAGGTCTCTCATACACACCAGAACCTGCTTTGGTAATTCTAGTAAATAAATCCAAGAATGAAATTTTTTTACAGTGTGTTTTGAAACCTGCTGTTTCTGTTCAACCTTCTCTGCAAGTAACACACTGGAATTATTACTACAAGCACAACAAATACTGATTTTCCTTTTGAGCACAGCCAGAAGACCACCCAGAGCTTAATGACCTCTACGAGGAATCTCCCCATCCTTACATCCCCCTCTAGGGCTTACTACAACTGGGGATGTGTGAATGAGAAGGAATGCTTTGGGTTGGCACGCAGAGGCTTAAACATGTCCCAACTTTAGAGGGGTCAGAACTGAATTACAGATTTTCTAAAAACAACCATTAATCTGGGCCCAAGCAAAGAAGACAATTCATTAGCATCATTATTAAATGCTCAGTTGCAAAGAAAAATCTTAGGAAAAGCTGATGAGAGAACAGATTTCCTCAGCCTTGGTTCACCAAAAGCCTCATAAATTGTTATTTCTGTCAGAAAAAAGCAAAAATATTTTAAGAATTCAAGCTTAACACAGGGCCCTTCTGTATACGGGACGCTCTGGAACTCCTCAGCCTGTGCCGTTCTCCAGCAGCCATCTCAGAAACCCTTCTGCTGCACAAGGAATTTCACATGTTGCTGCAAGACATGTTTGGCCACACCAGCATCGAGATTCCCTTCACATGTTTTAATGAGCATGATGAATAGCATGGGCATGCTACACCAGAAGCTGCCCACAGAAAATAAAAACTCACCTGAAAGTAAGACTCACCTAAATAATCCTATAGATAAGTTACGACTCAGGTATGAAGTGTTACCTTTACCCATACCAACAGTTCCCCTTGCGGAATACATTCTGTAATTTGTAACTCATGTTCTCTTAAATACAAGGCAAAATGACAAATGTTGTAAACATCAAGTAACTACACCGTCTTTCCACTTGTCAGGCCAAACCACTCCACTGACATTAAAAAAAAAAAAAAAGAAAAAAACCCTGTCCACAAGTAAGCATTTTTAAGAAGGTACCAAGTAAAGATAAGCTCAAAGTAGATTGCAAGTTATTCCAGAGAAGATACCTGGAAAAGACAGAAATAGCACATTCCCTGTATGAGGTTATCATGCAACACATCAGGGCAGAAAAGTTACAGCCCATACATTCTTTCAGCATGCCACCACAACTCATTTTCAGTCCTGCTTGTTTTTATCTCCTGTAAAAACAAAACTGCTTCATCTTCCTCATCTATATGCTTTTACCTTTGCATCTGCAACGCCTGTTTATCAACAGTTATATTACTGACAGTGAAACTCCTGTCTACTGTCCTGGCCATTAGTATCTGTGTATTCACCTGTTACTTGCATACTTTATTCACCACTAAGTCTCCACACAGCTTTCATGGTTCATGTACTTGATAGACAGAATTCTTAGAGCAAACACTGCACAGCATCAGGATCAATTAATACTTGACATAAAGACCCAACGAGTACTGGTTGAAAACAACATATAATCAAGACTTTTGTATTTAAAGCCATACATTACACTTTCATTGTTTATTAGACAAAAAATTTTATAGCAAGTTATGGTGTTCAAACTAGTTGAACTGTAGTTCTGACTTGGAAAAGACAACGCCATTCATCAGAAAGAACAGCTTTTCTTGCTAGCTAGTCATTAACCTCAGCTAAACTGTCTGCAAAATATTGTTCATTTTGTACTAGAAAGCATACTGGTTAATTACCAAGAGCAGTCTTATATGGACAACTCCTTACTAACTTCCATCATTATTACTAAAAGGAAGATTATGTACCAGGAGTTTTTCTGTTTGGATGGTATTCAAAATAAAGGAATAAAGATCTTTTCTACATATGTAGCACTTCAATCCAGAAATAAATGCCACACCACTTCTCACATGTAATAAAAAAAACTTCTCTCCACCAGGTGGTCCTACATTTCTTAATGCGTATTTTCTCCAGACAGAGTTTAAAGATCAACCTAAACAATACAGAGATCCACAACATCCTTGCTGCAAGTTGCACAGTTCCTGAACCATCAAGCTGCACCTGGAAAATATGCAGATACAGCAAGAGTACGTGGTAAAAAGCATCCAGTCAAGACTAAGGCCTTCAGTGTGCTATCCCTCAGAAGTCATGTACTCATGTCTTTCAACAGTCTACTTTAGATAAACATTTTCAAGTCACAACAGATTTTTCTCAGATTTATGCAAGATACTTGTGCACTATCTCAACTGGGTACTTAAAATTTTCTGCAGGTTTTTATAAAAGCTTGTCTGTTGACACAGTAAAGAAATGTGCAGAACTGCAGCTGTTTGGAATATTTTTGATTTTTTTTTTTAATAAATTAGCAGCTTGAAAATTTTTGAATTATCTGAATATGACTCAAATTATTTCCTACAAATGATGCTGAAATCCTTCAATTTGTCATTATGATTCAGCAAGAAGCGTAACAGAGAGATTCCCAAAAGCCTGTCTCAAACAATGAAAGCTACAGTAATGACCATGTCCATCACTTCCAGCTGATGAGGAAGAAGCAGGGCTAATAAAAAGCCTCCCCTTCCTGACTCAGGATTTCCACTTACATTTGAGTCCCAAAAGAAGTATAAGGATCCAAAAAACTATGAGGTAGGAGAGTGAGGAAAAAACTAAATCCCAGAGCCCACAAGGAACTAGCTTTTGTATAATTTTATTACTAAATATGAAATACCTAAGTTTTTATGTCTACTAAGCAGCTTGTCAGACTAAACCTCCCTACCCCCATTGCCCCTGCTTTTACTTAAATAGCTTCTGCAACATATCCTAAAGGTCTTCAAATCCAAGTCTCTCTGATTTTATATTCCTGTAATTTCCCCCACACTATCACATACGAGTGGCAAACTCATTAAGGAACAGACTATACCCCTCAACACTCCCATGCTGCTTTCTAAAAGCAGCTTAAACCCGATGAAGGAATATGTAAACCGCCCATGATCCCAATCCCTTATCTTAGCCATCTGGCTACCCTTTCTCTGCATTTCTGACCTTTCCATCTCCTTCTGTGTTTCTGTATGGGTTTTCCCAACAGCTGCAGGTGGAGAAGAAATGACACAGACCACCTGCAGAACACTGTCCAGGGTACAGCAATGAACCAAAAAGAGGTCAGATCTTTCCAAGAGGCAGCTTTAGTATAATTTGTAATAATACTAGGTTAAAAAAAAAAGAAGTATAATTTCTAATCTTTCAGTAAATTTCAGAAACACTCATTAAAAACTGGCCAGATTTTCCCCTACAAAAAAAGAAATACTGAACTCAGCAAATCTCTAACCATTGAAAGCTGGAAGCAGTTTCACCCACCACTCCTTAAGTCTACCAAGATAAACAGATGAGTAGGTGCCCACAGAGGTCATTTATAATACACATCTGCTAGTTCGACACTCTAGAAATCAGAACATTTTATACCTTAATAAAATTTCAAAGGAAAGGAATCACTTTTCAAGATAATTTCCAATAGAAAATGCTTAGATGGGGGAAACAAACTTGTTCAGATAGACAAGCTCCACCCAAACTCTTACTTCCAGAGGACATTTTTTTATAAAACTTTATGAAATGTTTAGATGTATTTTTCTCTAAGTATATTGCCCTGCCTATAAGAGTTATGAACAAAGCCAAAAGTGGAGAGCTGCTTTTATAAGTCTTCCAACTCGATTTACCAGATAAAAGTCTAATAGGATTTGACTCTTAGTGCTTTGTATACTTACGGGAAGATCAAAAGAAGATGTATGCCACAAGTTTTTCAAATGTGGTTGTTTTAGACACAGTTTTACTGAAAAAAACCCTTGCAACATCTTCTGGGAAAAAAACCACCATCAGAGTACCCTGTGCACTAATAAACAAATAGCAAGGCAAGTTACTTTCAAATATGACAGATGGAGCTGTCTCAGTATTGCCTGACATTTCAATCACAAGTCCCTGTTTATATTCACTTAAAAATTTGCCAAACTTCAGCCACTTGGTGCTGAAGGCTTTTGCAATGTTTCAACTAAAATCACTTCATTCCTTTTCACAGAAAGACAAACTTAAAATATTTTGTCTTCAGCTCCAAGAAGGAAAGAGACATTTCCTACAGGAATCCATTAAAACCTTGCATGATTCATTCTTTTTGAGCTTAAAAATCAGTTAAGGATCTATTTTGCAGCTGGGAACATATCTTTTGCCATCTCCATAAACATCTGCCTGGACTGGGACAAGTTATAAACATCTGGAAGACTGCCCTCCCCAAACCTCAGGTCATCACCTCAGTAGATACAACAGGCATTTAGCATCCAGATTCTCTTAAGATATCTGTCCTCACTGATCACATACTATCATATCACATACTAACGCATTTTAGAAGACAGCGTTAAGCTGGACTGTGCATGACTCATGATGACAAAGAAGGTGTCATTTCTGTGAGAACAACTGTCAGGGCTGCCCTCACATCAGGCACCAGGATGCTGGGCTGTGTGCTTGGTCCTCAGGTGCAGGGGGAAAGAATCTGTCAGGAACATAAAACAGGAAGAGGATAAAGAGAGATAGATGGGAGCAAAGTGCAAAATCACAGTCTTTTTTCCTTTCTGACTTCTGATCAAGTATTTGGAAAAAAAGAGAACAGAAAGGGAACTCTGAGTATAAAACACAGGAAAAAGGGTTAACCTGGTGAAATACAGCCCATCACACGATCCTTAATCCTCTTATCTGGAGTTGAACTCACGGTGTCAAGTTCTTGACATCTATCAATCAAATACACATTTAAATATTGACAAATATTGACCTACATTCCCACATTAACACAGATGTGTGTTACCAGCTATGGTAACAGATAGGGAACTGAGCTTGCACATCTTAAAAACCTAATCCTGCTGATACCCAAACCGTTTAAGTCAATATGTCTTCTAAACAGTAAAAAAGTAAAAACATCACCATCCAACAACTTCTAATACTTCAAAACAACTCTTTACCTTGAAGAGCATAAGGACTATAGGATATAGCAAACTGGTGGCAGGCTACACTGCATTTGTCTCCACGAATAAAAAGCAGCATACAGCAGTTAGGTAGTCAGCAGCCTTCTGGTACAAAACCAAGAAACTAAGTTAAAAGCATCAGCTCCAAACATACAAGAGGTGACTTTCAAGAGTATGTACATACATTTGGGAAAAACAGGTAAAAATGCAGTATCCAGAGGAATCCAAATTAAAAGTTTCTGTGCATGTGATGGGAAAACATCTATTAAAACTGGGAGAACACATCTATTATGGCTGCAGCTGAACTAAATTAATACTTGGCTGCCCCCTCAAATCTGCTGGAATACATGCATGCCTGGTTACTCCTTCAATTTGTTCTGTAAAACCAGCACACAACATTTGTAATAATAAACTTCTGCTACTCTGCAATGCCATTATCACCTAAGGAAAAAAAGTTTCCTTTTAAGATTAAAAAAGGTGTTGATATACCTTATCAAATTTCTAGAAATCATCTCTGCCTTTATCCATACTTCAGAAACAAACTATTTCCTACAGCTAGTTAAAGCAATTGTTCAGACTATTGTAACTTCAAACAGATATATGGATGAAAATAGTATTATTTTCTGCCCTTCCTCCCCATTTCTATACTGTGGAAACAGTGGGAAAAAGCAGAACACGCTGATGGCCAGTACTCACGCAGCTGCAAGAAAAAGAAGGCACTCTCACAGTTTTTACACAGACCTAACATTTAAGCTGAAAAGCACATTTTATATCCTCATTTAACTTGAAAAATGAAAGCTCCAATGCCACTTCTTGTATCCCAGTAAGAAAAGCAGTCAAAGTCAAGTGTAGTACTCCTCCTGCCCTTGAACAATCTTTAAACTACTGCTTAAAATTAGTCTTATGAACAAAAGAAAAATCTATAGTAAACCTGACTCTAATCACTGTGCTTAAAAATTACTTACCAACCACTAGGAGCATTTATAAAATATGCTTCAGGCAGAAGGAACTTTTCTGGAAAAGCACTTTATTTCAAATCCCATATGAGCAATAGCTGATATGAAATAGCACTTGTATTCTTCTCCACTCATCTTCCTTCCTATCAATAAATTATTTTAGAATAGGTACTATTTTGAGACCAATAACCAATTTTTTCCAGATGTCATCACAACACAGGAAGCAAATTGTACCTTCAGGTCATGTAGCCAGCACACTTACAGAAAAATTACCTTACAGAATTTGGATCATGGTTACTGAAGTAGGCCAGGAAATCCTGCTCTTACTTCCACCATTGAAATGCTCTGTCACAGATCTGGTGCAAGAAAACTTACACGTTGAAGCAAAATCATGCTACAAAGGCCTAATTGAAAATGAAAGGTTCATGAGTTCAGGTTATGCTTGTCATAAAGAGTATCTGTAACGTTCATGCCAGTTGTTTATATGTCACTAGAAAAATGTTTTACCACACAGTAATGCTTTACAGGGAGTAGCACAAATGACAAGCACAAAGTCAAGATGAAATCTGGTACTGAACAACCCTGTTGTCCTGACACGCAGTAAGGGAGAAAAGGTGAAGCTGCTCTGAGAATGCTAACTTCTTTGTTTCCTTACAATTAAGATTTCAAAACCTCTTGTAATTCACTACATCAGCCAACGTGTCTGCACAACTGTAAGAGATCAGAAATTTCATTCAACCCTGGAAGCAAAGGTACTTCCTCAGAGCACCCAGAAATTTCTTCACGACCTAAAGAAAACAAAAGATTCCTGCAAGGAATCCTTTACTGCCACTACCTACTTTTGTATTTCTTCCATAGACGTAAAGATGACCTCAGCCTTCAGGGCTAGAAAAACAGCATCTCTGATAGGTACCTTTTCTAAACCTGTAGTTAAATAACATTTCTTACAATGTCTTACAGGTGGGAAGCTGCAAGATACGACCAACACGTACTGAAATGAAAAACTGGTCTGTAAGGATTGTGTTGAACAATTGAAAGCTTTCATATCTGCCAATAAATGCTTCCCAAAAAAACCCACCCCAAAACTTAAAAAAAAAACCCACCCAAACAACAAACACGTAGGATTTTTTTTAAAAAAGAAAATTATTATATGTTTCTCCCACATTGCAAGACTTCAGACAAGGTGGTGAGGGGAGGAATATTAGATGATCTTACCCAGAGGCAAGCATCGTGCACCGTCCCTTGGAAAAAAAACCAGGATAAAATATTACACAAGTCAGCTGGCTCAGCAAGGATTAAGAAATACCTTGATAAACAGCTAATGATATGAAAGGCAAAGCTTTTGGCTCCAGCTCAGAAAAGTAATTACTCCCATCTGGGCACACGAAACCCCAAGAAGGGCTACAGTTTCACAAGACGAGCACAAGAAAACTTTCACAGCCTTGAAGTCTTTTCTTTGCAGTTACATTGGTCGGTGTACGCTAAGTAATAATTAGGCCAATGACTAAAAGTATACAAGACTATAAACGACGTTCTCGTGGGCACAGGTTACCTGCCCTTCCCATCAATGTCTGAAGCTGATGGAAGTAGAGAACCAAATTCTGCTGCAGATGGGCCTTTACAGAGCATTCAACTTCTTTTTCTCACACATAAATATACTTGACTAAGAAGTCAGTCAAAACAGAGCTTTAAAAGGGGTTTCTTCAACAATCCCTGACATCTGGAAGAAACCACCAAACTTTCAAAAATATGCAGCAAATTCTGCATTTAAAAAGTACTGCAGAGCAAGAAGAAGCATTAGCCCATTCCCACAAATACAGTCAAGTCTCCTGTCACAGCACAGGGCTTGAGTCAAGAAGGGTTTGCTTTCACTGGTGAAACTTTATTCTGCTATTTTTCCTGCTGACTGCTTGTTTCATGTGGGTGGGGTTGTGTTTTTATTGTTCTGGACTGCATTTTAATTGATGGCAGAATGCCTGGAGTTTGGGATTGGCATCTCTTCCATTGTTTTTGTTGAGATAAATAAATACATTTCACCCCTCTTTTCTAAAAATTAAATACATGCTATACTCTCAAATGGTAAAAAGAAAGCAGGCTGCTAGAAAGAACAAACCCACAAAACAAACAAACAAACAAAAGCTTTCAGATGGCATAAACAACTACCAAACTCCTGTTGCAAGGAATTCACTACCAAAAAGCCTCATCCCTGCTTACTACCCTCTGATAAACCCCCAAAGACCAAGAAGCAGAGCTACGACAGTGGAGGCCAACAGTACTGTTCAGTGGCTAAATGTCTCTGTAATTCTGAAGAGAAGACTGCAGATCAGATTTTGGCCTCAAGCTCAAGCATTAACTACCAGGATGGGAGCCTGCTAAATGAGTAAGATATGTTCTCAAGAGAAAATAAGGAAGATTAAAAACAGCTTGAAAAGGAGTTATTGAAGAGATTGAATGGAGAGTCACTGAAGCAGAGGCAGCAAGGAAGAGAGGAAGAGGGGTGGTCTATCTAGGCAGACACACTATTTAAAAAACCCAACCAAAAACCTCGATCCCTGCCCAGTTTTTGTTCACAAGCAATGTGAAGGCAGCACCTACACTAACAGTCAAACCCAACACTAACCAGCCAGCCTCTAAAGCATCTCCAGAGCACTTGAATGGAAATATGCTCTTACTGATGCTGCCAAAACAAGACTTTTTTTTTTTTGTAGTATAGAAACATTTGCAATCTACGTTTTCTGACCTACCAATTAGAAAATTGTCCTGCTACAACCTGACACAAAAGAAAACAAAGGACCTATTTCTTGCTCAGCTATTGATTCAATGCTGACTACAACACTAGTTGGCACTGCTATTGTTCTGATATTCTGCTATTCCAGGGGAGGAAAAAAAAAACCCAAACAAAAAAAAGAGAACCACACACATGCACGCCCCCCAACCAAACAAGCAAGCTGGAATTATTTAAGGAGAAATAAAGTGTCAGCACCAAGCTAAATTGTTCTCATTATCTGAAGAATTTAAAAAATACTTTAATATTACACTTGCATGAAAATTGTATGAGCACTTCATGCTAGGCAGTGTTTCAGCATGTTCCCCAAGTGCACACAAACAAAAAACATATGACAAACTGTTGTCTCCCAACTGATTAAAGTATTTCTTCCTGGCACAGAAAAGCACTTAGTTAACTGCTGTGAGTCTGAGCCAACAGCAGTATTCCACCCACTACTGAGCACAGAGTTCAAACCTGAACACAAATACGCTTCAAAAACGTGCAGCTTCTGAAATACGAGAGAGAGTACGTCTGAGGAACTTGTTTTCAACCCTGAGCTACTTGGTGAGCTGAAAGAATCACTGAAGAGTTGGACAAGTCTAACTACACCGCACCTCAAACACGTTAGAAAAAGTGGAGTGTATTTCTTGCCAAAACATCGTAACAGCAACGAAGCCACATCAGCCTAAATACACATACAGAATCAGGGAAAGAAGAGCCTACATATAATGTTTAATATGTCTCTATTTCTTTCTGTTGTGGTATTCACTTTGTACAGCAAATCCCTTCAGTTCCGGATACCACAATCATCCAAAGGAAGTGAGTTTGACATGACTAAACTCTGGGTACACACAAGTAGTACAGTCTAATACACTGTGTAAGGTGAAGAGCCTCCATGTCTTTAACAATTTTTAAGGAGCTATTATTGGCCAAATTCCAAATGTCACGACCCACTAAAATCTAGCTGTTTGTTCCATGCTTGATGCAAAACCCAAGAAAAAAAATCCTATATTTTTTTTTAACATACAGCACTTTGTATTTTGATACTCAAAATAAAGAGAAAACAGGCTAAGAGCTACTTCTTCCCTTGCTAAGAAGTCTCAAAACACCCCAGCCATTTGGATCACAGCTGTTATGAAGAGCAGGCATATTAACAGACAGTAACTATACTGAGAAGGTATCTTGAATGCATTTTCTTCTCACAGATGAAGCCTACCTCTTTACATTTTGTGGCCTTTCCATCATTCTTGCCTCCTTTAGCACCCTCCATGTTTCTTAAAACATTGATGAAATCTTTCTTTGAAACAGAAGACAGCAGTTTAGCACGCCGCCTGTCAGAGCTCCCAGCTTTCTTCATCTTCTCATCAATGTTCTTTTGGTGCGCCCTGACAGCATTAAATAATTGTACAACACCTCTGGGATAGGGGAAAAAACAACAGAATAAATTTTTTAACTCAAGCTCCTTTTACAGAAATGAACCCCCTACCAAAGCAACTAATTGGTGCAGATGCTGGACAGCTTTTAGCTCCCCAGAATGGTTAGTGGGAACCTCAACTTGGTTAAGAAGTAACATTTGCTATAATGTTCACTCCTCCTTTACAGTTATTGCTAGGAACCAGTAACAAACAAATCCACACATAACTATTCAGACCCTGAAGTAAGCATAGTACTGAAATCAGTACATGAGCATGTTTCATCCTCAGAAGCACATTTCTCGTCCTACAACCAGATATTAAATTCTTCAGGCAAGATCTCAAGGGCAGCTGAAGTAAGGGGACAAGGCAGAGGAATGATTAAGGAGGCAGACACAGGCAGCCCATTAAGGTGTTCAGCTAGTTCTGTGACACCAAACTACTGCAACACTGAACAGACTGAACTTTACAGCCATCAGTCTCTGGTGAATCCTCTGCAGAGAAGCAAAAAAACAGAACAGTAGAAACAACTGTTCTGCATTTTTAAGGCATTAACAAAATGATGGGATTCAACAAAGCACTCCTGTTAAGCAAATATTAGATTCCCATCTAAATTTTCACTCTTTCATAAAGCTTCTGAAATCTTTTGCTGAACTTGATACTGTACAATGCAGACCTGTATATAAATCTCTCGGCTCCTGGAAGTCACTTCTTAAGAGTTCAAACTGATTGGAAACAGATTACCTGCATAAGCCTTTTCTTCCCCTTTTCCTCCTCTTTTTGATATACATATATTTAAGGAAAGCATTCAGAAAAACTCTTACCTTGTGGCAATTCTCTGAAGATTTCTTTCTTTCTCTCGGTCTTTGACAACATCTGGCTTCACTCGGCACATCATTTCCCATTCCCGCTTTTTATCGAGCTGCATTATAAATATTGTTATGAGAATGCAGCATACACTGATAGAGTATGTAGCAGGAAGAAAAAAATAAAATCTGCAAAGTTCAGTTTGGTTTGAGGGTAAGGGGGGCTCCAATATGGGGCTGGACAACAGGTCTGAGGTAAGTCTCTTGCGTTGACACACCAGGGCCCACAGTCAAATCTCAAAGAATCACCTGCTTTCAGTGACAAAAGTCTAGAATACAAATGCTTTCACACTAACTGCCACGAGCAAGGAAATTATTCAAAGACCGCTTTCAACTCCAAGACTCACAAGCTGATCACAGAGAAATTCATACATAATAAAATCCTGTGTCTACCAAGACAGGCACGTCACACTTTGAGCCTCGGGAATTTGACTTCCCCCACAGAATTAATCCCAGTACAGCTCTGTGACCAACAGTGAGGCACATCAAAGACTCCAACAGGCAGAACTCAAGCACCAGGAAGAGCACCAAGTGTCCACCAGACAACAACTCGTGTACAATACTGATTTTTGTCTTTTTCTTTTGAGTCTCTGTTTCAAAACCAAACTGATGCATTTTCCATTACCAGGGGCCACAATATCACCAGCTTTGTTTCTGCTAAAATAGGAGACCACTGTATTTCACAACCTCTGCTTCAGGAGAAAGGTAGTGAAATTTTTTCTTCCCCTTTGAACAATTTAATAGTGTTCTAGGCCTAGTGATGTTCCATTAAATCTGTTTTATGCAAGAAGTTTTTAGTGGAATTTCAGAGTCCTTATCTTTATAATTCCAGGCAAACCACTATGAATTTCTGAGTTTATGACCATGTTTTGGCCTTTGATCAAAAGAACTGCCCTATCCTACCTTTCATCAGCAAGCAATCAGTGGAAGGCAGAGTGCTTTCAAGTTTTCCTAAGGTAAACAAGTCAGTTTGGGGACCTGTAGCCCACCTCTGTTCTGCAGTATTCCCACATATTTACTGGATGAGAACAGGTATTTAGGACAACCAGAACCACGCAGATGCTGTACTGAAGCATCTCTGCATTTAAAAGGCAAGCTGTGGCCCAACCACAGCATGTCCCAAACTGTCAGGTGACTAACCTGGCTATCCCACTGAAACAGAACGGGTAAGATGAGACATTAGTACTATTAATGTATTTGTAGCCTGAAGGTAAATCAATCACAGCCTGGAATTAAAAGTTCCACTAAAGACACAAACAAAAGACTTACTTGCCAACATAAATTTGCTCTCTTCATAACAGGTTCGGAACCAGAAGCTATTTAGGGAACAGACACAGTTTTCTACAGTAGTAGAAACAGTAGTTTCCAGTCAAGAAAATCATTGAGGAGAGCAAACAAGTATTCACAACAGCATCAATAGTTACTGCAGTCTCAACCTAGAGGCCTTGATTTCGGACGTTGTGGCATAATTTAAATGAAGGAAGTTTTCTTCTTTTTCTCCCTCTCACCTTTTGTGATACAGAACTATTTTGACTTTTAATTCCAACCATGTGAATTTTACTCCAAACTAACAACGGAATTAGAAAACCAAGCTTAAAGTAGCTGCTTTCACCCTCTCAATAACAAAAACACCTTAAGCCGACAGACTGGAACAGTCCTGCTGCCAAAGATCAGCCTGCCTGATGACCCAGAAAATGCAGTAAGGGAAAAAAGCCCTACACAGCATGACTGGAAAAGTAAAAAAATTGAAGTTACTTGACATCACTGTGGAAGAGAGATTCCAAAACTGAGATAGTCTCAGAGCACTCTCCCAAATCTCTGCTGAGACTATCTTGCATGTAGTAGCCCACCTGACTATGACTACATAGGAAATACTGCATCTTTTTCTCACCTTCATCCTCTTTTCCAGCCTTTCTTGTTTTTCCTTTTCTCTCTCCTTCTCCAAGCTTTTATTCTTGGACAAGATGGTGGACTTATTCTGTGGAATTTTTTTGTTGAGCACTTTTGCCATGGCATCTGCCCAGCCTGAACTTGGGCCATCTTTGGAGGTTGTTGCCTCTTCAACCACATTGCCAGGGGCTGCTGTTTCATCTTCATCATCACCATCCAGGGCTTCATCTCCTGAAGAGTAGCTGTCTTCTGGAAGTTCTGAGCTTAACTCAGAATCTAGGGATCAAAAAAAAAAATAATTATCAGGAGTTCTTTTCCTGGTAAGGATCCATCACTGGTGCAATTTGCTCCATATGTAAATGTTATCTGAGTCCAGGGCCACGTACTGCTGCACATGTAGTGTTACAATTACTTCCTCAAGCAGGCAAACACCATCATAATGAATTTACTAGAAACTATGCAATGCAAGTGCTTGCTTATCTCAGTAATGATTTAAAGTGATTGAAGTGGATGGCTAAAAGGGAAAAGGCAGCCTTGGATATTTTTTGTTAGAATATGAATATTTTTATGTTTAGGGCTGGAATTGTGGGGGAAAAAAACCCCCTATATTTCCCAGTTCAGAAATTATAACTTATAAATGCATATACATACATATCTGTATGTATACATGTGTATGTACACACACACATACAAACTGCAACAGTGACATCTGGTGTTTGAGTGCAAACAGCCACAGGGATTAAACTGAAGCTGGGAGGGCATTCCTTATGTGAAAGAAAAATCTGCCCAGGGAAAACAATGCCATCAAAAATACAATTACCAAAGTACAATGAACACAGGGGAGATTGTTTTGTGAAATGCAGAATCAAGAGAGTCATCAGGTACTCAAAAGAAACCAGAGGCACTAAGGTCTGCTGGCATAAGTAACTGTTCAAGTTCTTAATACAGAAATAAAACACCCCCAAGTTTCCTTGCCCTATGAGCCCTTCAAAACAAAACTAAAGGAGCTGAAGTGACAATATTGAAGTTAGTAATCAAGCAACATCAAGAGAGCACAGAACAGCCAACTAGATGGCACATCAAACACATGAATAATCTGCCATTTCCCTCATTTGTCTGTTCAGTGTGTCAAATTGCAAAAATTGAAGTCTTTAATGGTGCAGATTAACTAGAATTAAATGGGCTGCAAGTTTAGGGAGGGCTAAAATTTGTTTGGTTATTTCAGTGGACCCACTTTATCACATAATGAAGAGCACAGCATACATATTTCCTGCTACTATCAACTGCTATTCCACTAATATTTGTGTCGTGAAATTTTAAATTAATTTCTTTATATACAACTTTCAAGGCCACAAATCAAGTGCTGGACAGAAGGAGGCTAGTTTCTGACGCTGCCCACTCCCACTAGCAAGGGGCTAATTCCCCACCAGTTGACTCACTTTCATCCATCTAGCACTCACACTACTTGAAAAACAGTACTACTACTACTACTATTAGTGCTACTGTACTCACAGTACTACTGAGCCAAGTGCTTTACTTGGTAAGCACTGCTATATGCCATGAACTACCTTTATCAATCAAATCATTAAGAGAACGAAGTCAGGACTGCTTCACTAGATCTGTTTTCTATAAAGCCATGCAGACAGTTATTAATGATATTCCTCATTAATCAACACTCTTTTTAATTACTTAGCAAACATAAACATACACTCTGTTGCCAGACTTATTCATTATTCTGCCTTCTCCATGTGCCTTTTTAAACCAGAAAAATATAGCCTGACATAGCAGCAAAACAGTGGCGTTAATCAATTTAAAACAAAACCTCTAATGCCCAGGCACATTTAGAGGCTTGGAGAGCATTTAGTTACCATCAGAGACAGGAGTAAAATTATATGTTTACAAAACAAATGTGGAAGAGAAATAATTACTGAGTACTTAGTCATGATCTAGGTCAGGATGACTTTTATTAGCATCAAGGTGCACACAGTGTTGTGTCACACTCCACCTGAGATAAATAATGGGTTTGTTTTTTTTTTAACAGTCCTTACTATAAAGTGGAAATTTAGAAGCTGCAGATATGTTCAACACATTCACTAACTACTTAAAGGCATCCTTTTATATCCTTTTAGATATCAGTATGTTTCCATATCCTGAGTTCCAGATTAAAAAAAAAATAAATTCAAACCATTGCATATGAAGAAGCTGGTGCATCACCACAGCCTGGTTCCTACAGGTAAAACAATGTCAACTTTTCATCCCTAGGCCTTGTCCATGCTAGGATAACACTATCTAGGTTTTAAACAATGAATCAACCCCCACTTATGACTTTTTTATAGATACAAAAGCTAACTAGTAACAAAAGTCCAAAGGTGAATTCCCCAGTTGCTTGACAGTTAGCCATAAATAACAGATCAGACTTATAAAAAGGAAAATTGCAGAATTATGTATTAATTTCCTTTACATAATATTTTCTGCCAGTAAAACAGGAGGATAGTGCTGGATAATACCAACATTTTGCTTTCAACAATTACAGAGAGATTAACAAGGCTTCAAGGACCAGCCTTAACTTACTCTTTTACATGTCAGAGTATCAGACAACAGCATGAGATAAAGCAGAGGTATTTCAAAGTAATTTAGACTAGATTAACTCTATCAGAAGTAGGACCTGAGGCTCTGTTTTGAACTGCAAACCTTAAAGCCTGGTACAGGTTTAATGTAAAAAGTCTTAATTGTGTGTGTGGGAAATGCACATTTCCATACTTTACTCTTCTAAACTTGCTCAGTGATGAAGGTGTAGACGCACAGTTAAATATAGAAAACATTCCAAAACGAGCTCTGAAAGAAGCTCTCACACAAAGCTTTCCCCTGGGTTCAGTTTTGACCCTCAAAGCAAACAGAACCAGTGTGAGCTACAGCTCCAAACGGCCACAACCTTGATTCCTCCCAGAATAAAGAAAAAAAAGTAATCTAATTACAAGATATAATTAAAAAGCGATCACAACTAGTTAGGTACACCCTCTCAACTCACAAGGAGGCAAGAACGAGCGCAGAACTGTGCGTAAAGGATGGAGTACGAGTCTTTGCGCTCTCCTGGTGAATCACTACCTTGCGTGTCCCACGGGTTTACTTCGGAATAGAAGCAGATCCCGGTCTGGCACAGACACGGAACTTTTGCAGTTCTGCACAGTCGCTCCCCCCGCTCCCAAGGAAGCAGCGAAAGTTATTTTGGTGGGCCCAGGGAATTAACCAGCTGCTGTCGGTACCCCCTAGCTGAGTAGAGAAGGGCAGGAGCAGAGGGCAGGACCAGGCACAACACCGGGCACAGCGGGAATGCCACCCACGGGACCCCCGGCTGAGAAGGAGCTTCAGCACGTGGCTGTGCCGGGGCCTGAGCTCCCATCCCCGGCGAAGACGGCTCCAAGCCCCGGCCCAGGGTTCGGAGCGGGGGGGATGAAGGGCCTCGGACCCTCCGGCGGGCTCGGACGCGGCAGAGAGGAGAGGCCGCCGGGGCCAGCGACGGCCCACAGCGGGGGACACAGAGGCTTTAGAAGAAGAGAGGGGCCCACGCTCCGACCCTCCCGCCCTCGTTACCGCTGTCGGTGCCCGCGCCCGCCGCCGTCCCGCGCCCACGTGGGCCCGCCACGGCCGCCGCCATCTTCCCCGGGGTCCAGCCAGCACCGTGCTCCGGCCCGGCCCCCGCGCCGCCAAACTGCGTTCCGGCTCCAAAGGTTCCGGACAGATCGAGCGGCGGCTTCCGGGGCGGGTTGGGGGGGAAAGGGGACAGAACTGAGCTGATGAATAAGGCAGCGAGGGCCGCCCGTGCTCCTACTCCCCCTGGGGCGCTGCCTACCGCTCCTCCAGAGCAGGGCAGAGCCCAGCGAGAGCCGGGGCCCGCTCCTGCTCGGGCTGTTCGAGCCCTCAGGGGCACCGCCGTGGGGTCACGGAGAGCGGACATGGACCGCGGCCTCGCGGGGCCCGAGTGCGGGAAAAGGTGGAGAGCGCCCTGGGAAACCCTCAGACCCAGCAAAGCTCAGCCTGGTTCACAGAGTCACAGGGACCCTTAGCCCTGCACCGGGCCATCCGCAAGAGCCACACTGTGTGCCCGAGAGGTTGTTGGCTTCCACCTCGGGGAGCCGGGGTGGGTGGGCGCAGCAGCGATAAAAATAAATAAATTAGTGTTCTGTTTATGTAGGTTGCCTGGTGGGAAGAGGAATTTGGAATCTTCACAGTGCTGATGTCCCCAAGGACGCTTAGCCATGCTTTCAAACATTCCTTTAAGGCCCAAAAGGAGTTTTGTCATGGGGAGGATTGAAAAACTGAAATTATCTTTCGTTGGCTTTTTCAGGAAAAAAAAGAAAAAAGACAACTGACCATTTACTATATCCCTAAACATTTAGCATTTTCACACTGATACCACATACTTTTTGAAGTCATTTTTCCTACACTAGAAAAGGATTTTCTCAATCTTTAAGGTTGGTCTGCCCTAGCTGGTATTTGTGGAAGGGATGAGCTCAAATTTCCTTGGACACCAAGTGGGCCCCAGATAGGGTAGATCATGGACCTTTTGTAAACAAACCACAGGTCTCTGGGATGGGCTGTGCTGTTAAACTTCACTTGACAATTACTGTATCCACCCAAACCATGCTGATCTAATGCTTAGCATAAGTAGTTTAGGTCATAGATCACTGACTATGCTATACATTCTTTTACAAATTTTTCAGATTAAGAGTTTTGGATGCTAGAAGTTTTTGCAAACTCCAGTTCATGTACTGAAATCCGTTTCTCTCAATGGATTTCTCTCTTCAATCTGTTTCTCTCAATTTGTTGTTAGCTCTGGGTGTTCAGAAGAGTACACTATCCCCCACGTGTAGGGAAACAAAATTTCTCATACCTTAGGTTAGAGAATTTCTTATCTTAGCAACACTTGTTTTCTGTCACTTCACAACCAGTGAACGGACACACAGATTTTAAGACCAGACTGTAACACTACCTGTCATCCAGTTACTCAATTGGAGGCATCTGTAAGAAGTATATCTTGAAAAAAGCACCACCTAAAACACCAGAACTGTATAAGAAGCAAATCTTCTTAGGCAACCTCTTACATAAAGGTGCTCTAAACGAAACAAACAAAAATTAGTTATCAAGAACTGCTGTTCTTGTAGCAATTAAATGTGCTGGTAGGCAGAAGCTCCAGTATTCCTTGGAGCCCTAAAGTAGTGCAGTACAAACAACCTTTGACATTGCAAAGTACATCTGTAGATATGAGCGAAGCTAGAAATGTGTCTGAGAAGATTTGACCCAAACACTTGCTGTCTTACATCGTAATTATTAAGCAAGATCCTATGGATGAAACACTGCACTGCTCTGCAACTTTGCTGACACCTTAGAGAGCCTGGATACATAAACAAGTATTAAAATAAGGAACGGTGGCTCATATTGTAAATGAGGTGCAAGGCAATGCTTTACCTGGCTATTGCTGATCTTAGACTAGTGTATTGATTTTAAGATGACTTGGTTGCTTTTTTAAAGCTCAGTTATCTTATGATGGTGCCTCCGAATTACTACCGGAGAAAAATGTTACATGTAGCGTATTCTTCGGTATTTTGCGGGTTTTAAAATCTTAAAAAATGTTTCTAATTTTCACACCCTGTATTTTTGTGAATATTTTTTTGGTTGTTGCAACACTACACAACAAGTGACCTTTGTCTTTGTACTTCTGTCATTCCACAACTTTTTTCCTTAATGATGTGGGTTGCAGCCAAGATAGCAAATTTTATTTTGCTCACTCAGTATCAAGTGGGAAAATTAGAGGTTGGACAGAGGTCAGAAAATGGTGACAGAAATTCTTACCTGGCTGGGGAAACTGTTTCATAGGGAAAGATTATAAAGGCTAAGTAAGTGTGTCTTGGTTAAGTGCTGGCTAAGGACAATGGTACTGGACTTCTGTTTCTGTCATAAGCTGTCTTGCAGAGCAGAGCTACTTGGAAAGAATTTCAGTCTAACTTATTGTTACAAGCAAAGAGAAAACTCATGCTGAAAAATTTGGGCCAGTGCTGTGATTTGCAGAGTAAGAAGGAAACTATAAACATCCTCATGATGTTTAATGAAGAGGCACAAGCACTACAGGAGATGTAATTCCTAGTGTTTTACGCTGTAGGGCTCAAATCCTACCGTGTCTGCCAATAATAAGCAGTAACCATTTGGTCAAGTCTGCTGTGTGATGATAAAGACACTTGCCATTTGCTTGGCATGATTCATCTCTGAATCATGTTGCGTCAGAAGGGACACTGCTAGGAGAAGGTTATTAAATTGCATAGACAACAAGCTCTTTCAGTATGGCAATTACAGTCCTCATTTCCTAGAACACACACCTTATTGAACATGTCTTACTCATGGTAGCATATTTGTCTTGGAAATATGTCAAAATCTTCAGATTAAGTTCTGTAATGGGCTCCAGTAAATGACGGGTCTGAACCTTCTTCCCTCAGACTGAATTAACAAGTCACATCTCTGAGAGCATACTTCTCTCCACAAGCATTATCCCAAAGCATTTGTCAGCAAATTTGTTGCCAAACCTCATTTCAAATGACTGTCATTGTCTCCCATCACTCTGGCCTGAATGTTTTTCTGTACTGAAATTGTGGTCTGAAGAACACTGGAGATACAACTGGCCTACAAAATCTTTCCAAAGCAGACAAAGCAGCAGTTACCTCCCAGTTTATCATTATCAGCAGCAGCTGAAGAGAAGCAGAGGCACAAGCTGACATTCTGCATGTACAGGTCTGTAGTAAAACCATGGCTAATGAAATAGTGCACAAAACTTTGACCCATGGATGCAGCAGAGCCATGGGTCTGGCACAGGAATTTGCAATCCTAACTCTTTTTTAATAAGATTTTAAATGTGAGGTTTTGGGATTTTTTTTTTAGCTGAAAGTTTAAATATCAACAATACTGGGAAACAACCCAGTTAAAGCAGTTACTGTGTATTCCTCATTACAAAGATAGCAGCAGCAAAATCACAGAATGATAGAATGGTTCAGGTTGGAAGGAACCTTAAAGATCATCTAGTTTCAACCCCCCTTGCCATGTACAGGGACACCTTTCACTAGACCAGGTTGCTCAAACATCCATCTAACGTGACCTTGAGCACTTCCAGGAATGGGAGATCCACACTTCACTGGGCAACCTGTGCCAGTGCCTCACCACCCTCACAGTGAAGAATTTCTTCCTAATACCTTATCCTAATATCTGCTCTCAGTCAGTTTGAAGCCACTACCCCTATCACTACATGCCCTTGTGAAAAGTCCCTATCCAACTTTCTTCTAATCCCTTTCAGGTACTGAGAGGTGCTATAAGGTCTCCCCAGAGCCTTCTCTTTTCCAGGCTGAATAACCCCTCTCTCTTGGTCTATCTTCATAAGATATGACAAGTAAAGACAAAACCTCCCTTTGGTTTCTCTTTGGAGTGGTAGAGCTCCTTTCTGTCCTGGTCTGTTCTAGAATTGCAAAGAACACATAGATCCCAGCAACATGCTAAGCAAATGACCGACATCTGCTGTATGCCTGTTGTCAGTTTGTCTCTGGGAGAGGTTTGCACTTCGACACAAATGCATAAACACACAGGCAAACGTGTAGTGGGTTTATGTAAAAGAAACCAAGGTCAGAGAAACATACCTTGTGGTTAAGCAAGGTAGTAAAAGTTTTGCACTATCTTTATTTCTTGTAGGGAAGTACTCCACAGGCTTGTCTCGTTCTGTGCAAAGGAACTCTTGCCTAGGCAGACAGGATTACCCTTCCTAAAAAAGTTCAGTCATTCTTAGTTATCAGCTGTGATCTTCATCCCAGAGTGTGGCCTCTCAGATATCCTGGGTGCAGGCCACCAAAAGCCTTAAAGACAGGAGTTCAGTTTTGACTTAATTGGATAGGTGTGGAAGTAAATTAGAGACCTGCTGCCTCTCATGGCCTTTGGATCAAGTTCTTCATGTTTAAATTTCAATAGAATAGAATGAAAAAAAATTATATAATTACAATAATTACTAATGTAGCCCCTTGTTCTGTTCTAGAAATTCTTATGGGCATCTGTGAGAACTGAGCATTGTAGCATCCCTCACATATTCCTGTGGCATTATCCTCAGCTTCCCAAGGCCTTAGTATCCCAACTGAACAGCTTTGTGTTTCTGATCTGTCCAGTTGTGTTTTCTTTTCCACCTGCCCTCTATGGCTGCTACTACCACTCTCTTCCTCTCCCATTTATGAATAAATTGCCTTGATGCACACATATCTCCCAAACAGTTGCCCTTTCCATTCCAATGAAGGCTGAATTCCAAGCTGGTATAATAAAGTTTAAAATCTTTGCCACTTTTGTAGGTCATATTCAGAGCCTGATTCCTGCACTAAGAGAGATCAATAACACCAGATAGGAGATGAGCATGATAAAGCTCTCCAGTGCCCCAAGATTTAAACATGTTTATTCTCATTTCCATTTCTTTGGTTTAGCTGATACCATGTTTTCTACCCAACTCTGCAGGGTATCTGCAGATGAAGAAAGAAGGGCAGTTCATGAGTAAATCACAGAATACTGAACTGTCATATAACAACTACTGCTCTAATCTCATATTCAATAAAACTCATATAAACTGACATTTAATAAATCATAATAAAGTACTACCTGGTCCTCTGCAAATGTTTTGCCTCATGAAAGTTCTAGTCCAGCTCCCAGCAAGGTCAGTTGGAAACTTTGTACTTCTTTCCCTGTGAATTCACTTGGTCCCTAAGCCTCACAAACACCATTTCTGTTGATGCTTTTAGGATGGAGACATAGAAGGATAAATACAGCATGTGCAAACTTTCATGACTGTATTTTTTGACGTAAATACCTGTTTTTAGACTTAACTGAATACTTGTGCAGTCGTGGACTGAAGAATGATGCTATAAAGAAACTGTGACATTTTGCCCATTGAGTGTGGCAGGTTAGCACATTGTGTATCCATGAAGTGATGCTGGGTAATCTTAAAACTGTGTTTTCCTAACTTTAAGTGCTTGAGTTTGCAACTTTCTCTGTTATTTGACACAATTTATTCTGCATGTGGTTGCTAGTTATTATATATCACCTTTCAACCAATACCACGGTGCCATTTGAAATACATCTTCCTGGTTTAAGCGATAGGTAAGTTTATATGTCATGTTGAGGAGCAATTATTAATTTATCCCACATCAATATGAGAAAATGAGAGATAAAAGGGCTTAATGTACCTGGTAGCTAAATCTTAAATTCTTCTCTGTTTCTTCTTCACTCAATCCATTCATTAATTTGTTCAGGCTCAATAATCATTCTTATTCCTATATTTCATAGGAATTAATTATGGTAGTGATGTATTGCCTGACATAATCAGGTTCAAAACATGAACCAGTGACTGGAATTTTAGGAATTCATGTCAGATTTTCTCCATTTCACCAATATCTGCATCACAGGAGTTAGCTGGAGTTACAATGAGCAAACGAGGAAAAGAGCTTGTGCCCAAAAACGTGGGTTTATGTCCAGAGCAGGCTTTAAATGTTTAAGGACTTGTCAAGGAGGGCAGGTGGGAGAACAAAAGAGTCATACTGAATATCATAACCAAATATTTAAGGCTTTAAAGGTGGACGGGTTTATGTTTAAATTATTGTCAGCTATATTCATCATATCTGATAATTTTAAAGAATTCTCAGTAATGGCTAGAAAAGAGAAGAAGAAGAAACTTGCATATATGAAAAGTCAGAAAAGCTTAGGTAAGCTTAGAAAGTTGTCACCTGCTCTCTGGGAATCACAGAAGAGACTGTGGCTTGAGCCTGTGTGTAGTAGAAGATTATCCAAATGCCTAACACCGAAGCCATAATTAAACCTCAAAGTGTGAAAACAGTGCCAGAACAGTGACTTAGCTTGTATGCACTGAGGGTTGTGCAGGGACACTTCCTGTAAATTCTGACAGTGGGAATGTCCTACAAGTTATAAAGCAACAAAATGCAGAGAAAGATAATTCTGTAAAGTGATTAATTATGAGTAATTTATTACTACAGAATAGTCTCAGAGAAGTTTATATACATTTTTAGTTAAGAGGGTTATGTACTTGTTACCTAAATATTTTTAAATTCTACCTAATTATTACTTCAAATAGTAAAATTTTCCACATCTACTTGTTCATTATTATAGCAGTCTTCACAAAACCACGTGAAAGCTCACTGCAGTGATTTCACATTGGCCATAAAAGTCATTATAAAATAGAGATGCAGAAGGGTTAGCCAAAAACATTATTGCAACTACAAAGCAAAATCTGTATTGAGATAATTGAGGAGGATGAGACGGTGTAAGAGCTAAAGAAACATCACGTTAAACTAGTTTAAAATTTTCATAATATATTTCTTTGAAATGCAAGACAAGGAAATTCTGGTTTTTAGCTGGACTTGACCTTTACTTTCAAATTAGTTTGCACAAGATTAGCAAGTGCATGTATATTTGCTCTTCATTTAATACTAGATTTTGATACGCTTATATCGTATAGCGCCTAATTGCCTAAGTTAGCCTACTCCAGTTGGTAAAAATAAATACCTAAATCTCACTTCAAAAAGCTTCTAAATCCCTCCTCGTCAAAACTCATATACCTGTGAACTCTCAGTGCATGAATTCTCTCCATGAGTTCTTGTAAGCTTGAAACTAAGCCTCTGTGTAATTACCTTGATGAAGCCTGAATACATGAGGTTGCAGGCACGTGAGCTGTTACTAGGATGTGCTACTTGCACCCAAGTGCTGATGAAAAGCCATAATTCTCATATGAGAAAATATTCTGTAAAATGATTAAGTTTTAGGTTTTTTCTCCTGTCAGATGAATCACAATGGGAACTGGTTTACAGTGTTTCCTTTCATACTCTCAGGTTTTCAAGTAATGGTATTTTTTTAAAAAACCTGAACTTTTCTAGCAGTGTGGTCACAAGAACATTTTAAACATAGGAAACTAAACTTTGCATTCAGTTGTGTTGTTGCAAACTAATTTATTCCTAAAAATTAATTCCTCTTCCTCCACTCCCTCCTCCTCACAGTGGAAATCATTTACAAATCAGCGAATTCAGCTGATAATCCTTCATCTGAATGAGAACTTGGCCAACAACCATAGTTAAGACTTATTTAAACAAGGTGAGATCTATTAAGAGTCTTACCATGCCTGGGACATATTTAGAGGAACCTAAACTCTTCGGTGAAAAGTGAGTTATGTATGTTTAGAGATGTTGAAGTAAAGGTAAAGGAAGAGATGTCTATCAAGCCAAAAGCCTGTTCTGTTAAGAAAAGCGCTGGAGAGATTCATCATCCAATCTATCTTCATCAAGATTTCCTCTCCCTGTGTTCTTGCAACAGGCACCCTTCCAGCTTACACTGGGTTTATTTTTCAAAGTGTTTTAGGAGGCTTTCATCTTTAATGAAAGACAAGTGGATAAATTCCTGGTTCCCCTGAAGTCAGTAACAGATCCCTCATTATGTTCAGGGAAAATAGAATTACATACCGTATTTTGTCCTTGTGTAAAAGTGTAATTACTAGTCATTGTTTGTCAAGTTCATTTTCTTACCTGTGAACTTACACTGATTTACCTTGATGATGGAATTGCTAATGGACAAACCTGTTATGGTAAAAGTACTCTTTCAGCTTTCATCTGAATGCTAGCATTAACCAAATTCAAATCACTTTTTTTTTTTTCCCCTGCAGCTTCAACTGAAATTATTATTGCAAATGAACTCCCTAAATTTCTTTTGATGCAATGAGTTTGGATGTTTGGAATAGGTCTAAGGAAATTATTCAGAGAACATGAGGTCAGAGAAATAAGCTGTACTTTTAATTTCAAAAACAGTTCTGTAAATGTTGTTGGTTTTGTTGTGACAGTAAGTCCTACTGAGTAAATCAGGCTCATGGGGCTCTTCAGTCTCTACCTGAGTGACTCTCCCCATGCTTACAGGATCTTCACTTGTTCCACAGGAATGTGGATACCTGAAAGTCCCACGGTGGCAGCAGGAAAAGCAACTTGGTCTTCAATGTGTAGCTAAATCTGGGATTTGTGAAGAGCCAAAGTAGAGGATTTGTGTTGATCTTAACCAATAGATGGACAGAATACAGTGTTTTGTATGAGAGTATTTTTCAAGTTGCCTGTCTTCATTTCTGTACTTTAATGTCTCATACTGGCCTTTAAGAAGAAAAAGAGGTGGTGTGAGGGGTGGAGGAAGTGATGCTGGAGAAAGACTAGAAGTCTGGCAGAGAGATGTACACTTCTTTCAGGTTGGGGTTTTTTTTTTGTTTGTTTTTTTTTTTTATTTACCTGTTTGTTTGGGGTTTGGGGTGGGGATTTTTTTGTCTTTGGTGAGGTTTTTATCATTGTTTGGAGATAATCTTGAATCTGTCAACCTGATTTTTCAAGTGTGAAGATTCAGCTCTAGGAAAATAGGGGGTGTGTGTGCATTGCTACTTAAAACCAGACCCAAGGTTTTGGTACTGTTGCTAGAAATAAAAGAAAGATACCCGCATCTGTCTGAGAAGACAAATGTGAATCCTACATACATGTGTGAGTTTCTAATGAAGCTCTTTCTTCCTTTAGAAGAAAATGTTTCTGTTTATCTTTAATAGAAATCCATTGCGTGTAGCTATGTAATGGAATCTCTCATTTTTTATTTGCATCTGTTAGCTTTTTATTGCAAATAGGGCTCTAAATCTTACTTTAGAAATGAGTATTGCACTATATGTCAGTGCATGTGCAAAGGAAGCCATTAATAATGTTCGTTATGAAAACCTGATCATAAGTGTTTTTAGTCCATTAGCCATTCAGCTTTATTTATGTCCTCTTTCAGGAAGAATTTGAAGCCAGAATTCAAAAGATGAAGTTTGAAAAAAGAGCCATACATGAGGTCATAAAAAGCTGTCACATTCAGGATGCTAGAAATCTCTTTCTTCAAGGTTTTCAATAACCTTTAGAAAGACAAATGAATATTCACCATCTACTGCTTTGCCATCATTAAATTACAGTGCTTTTAGGAAACAAAACTCTGGTGAACCAAGCCAAAGTAATCTACTAATTTCACAAAATTAAAATATATTGTACCTCCTTGGACTGTTTAAATGTACTGCAGGTAGCAGCTCTTACATAGTCAATCCCTTTCCCTCAAGGCTTACATGACGTAACTTTATTCTTGAGTTTTTGTTCTGACTGCCAAAGTGTGTAGATTTCTGATCTCTTTTAGGATAAAAAACTTTTAAAATAAAATACTGGGAAATGTGCAGCCAACTTCTCGTCTTCACAGACTTACTCCAACTGACTTTTTTTTTTTTTTTATGTATTACTGAAAAAGATTAGGCCCTAGCTCTAAAGTGTCCTTTGGTCCTATTTACAAAAGACACTATCAGGAACAAAATTTTGTACTAGAAAATCCTCATGAGCTAGCTGAAAGCATAGTCCTATTGAAAAAGGAAAATATTTTTTCTCTTTCAAATAACAGTTTGATTTCTCTTGCATTTTTTTCTTTCAAAAATACTGTGGCATTTGCATGATTATCAATATAAAACTGTTTGTAGTTGCTATTTTATCTGAGAGTAAAATTACCTTGTACCATTGAGATTGGGGGAAAAAAAAAAAAGGTTTCTTACGTGTTCCTTGCAATATAGTTACTGTCAGCTCCAGAGATTTCTTATGTATGTTTACTGTTTTAATGTATCCCTGAAGCTATGACTTGATCCCCTTGCATTTAGAAGTTGTGTTTGGGATTTGAAATGTCAGCAGAGGAGCTGCTCTCAATGCATCACCGCTGCCATAGGTAGTGGTGGCTGTGGCAGCCACTTTTAGGAGCTGCTGGTGTTCATAATTTCACCAAAGCCTCAGGAAAAGAGGCTGTGTGAGAAATAGGGCAGCGTAAGAAAGAAATGATCTCAGCTAATCTGTCTTCATCTTTGGTTAACATAGTAAGAGGCAAGTTGATTGTGTATAATACAAATTATTTTATGATGTATAGGGAGACTTTTTTCCTCTGATTTGCATAAAAATGCAGTAGTTAGCCTGACGTAATAATTTGGCATTCAGTGGTTTTCGATCGCCTAATGCTGAAAGGCTGAAGTGGTTTTTGCATGAAGAATAGGTCACTAACTTCTGAATTAATTTCTGTAGGAGACAATATGGATGCAATGTTTTTAAACCTTAATTTAGATTCAAATTAATGTGAAGACAAGCTCCTTGAGTCACCTAGTCTTTCTCTGTGGAATCATTTCTAATTGAATGTTAAGATCAAAGTTTAAGTTTATAAGAAAGAAAAACAAGTGCAGATAAATAGTTATTATCTGACATCCTTATGAAAATTCATGACCTGCCGCTTTATCAGAGACCTTTTAAGAATTCTAATTGTGAAGTATGCATAACTATTAAATGGCTAGAGCGCTTCAGTCTCTTGATAAGAAGCGAGTTAAATAATTGTCCTGTTTAACTTGTGCTTGTTAACCTTTAAGGTCAACTAGTTTGAACATACGTTTAATGAAATCCTGGAGCCAGAATTTATGATACTGCTGCTGAATGTTAAATTGGACAATTTACATAAGCAGGACATTAACCTTCTGAGCACTAAATAGCATTTTAGCACTTAGCCGCTGGGGACAATAAGGGACATGTTCTATATATTTGTGATTAGCTTGCCTGGAAACTCTCATGATGACCAATTGGCCTACCAAGTTTAGCAGCATAATTAAATGAATGGACTCAGCCTAAGTAAATTATCAGTGCTGTGTACAGTATATCATTATAGTCCTAAGGAAAAAAAAAGATATGAATAATTTAATATTACATTACTAATTTATCAATGCTAAGTGACTGTGAGGAGGCTCTTTGTAATTCGTTGTTTTAAATTTGATATTTGATTTACTGCTGGTGTGATTAAACTTGAACCTACTTCATTTCTTTATCAGAAATTTATGATAAGAGTAGACTTTTTTTCTCAGGGTAATGGATGTTTTTTTCATTTTCTTCATCTTTGACGATAATAGCAAATACAAAGTATTGCATATTGCCAAACTTGTAATTAAGCAATTTGTCATAACAAGGCATGTGTGTCATCTTTTGGCTGGCAGATCTTGTAGCAGATAAGGGCAGCAGATCTGGAATTGTCAATGCTCCAAGCTGGAGGAGCAGTGATAGCAGCAAGAGCAGTTTAGGGTATGCTTTTCTCCCTGAGCTGAAAGATGGAGCACGATTTCCACATTCTACCCACTTAGCTATTCTCTTGTGGCAACTCAAGGCCGTATGTTGTAAACAAACAATGAGCATTTTTTGGCATAGGTGCTGTACTTGTTAGGACAATTACAATTTTTGGGGGATGGTGCCTCTTCTTTGTCCTGTGTTAGGAGGTGGTGCGCAAACATGAATAAGGACATGTTTTGAAGGACAAGGTAGGACCTGAGCTATTTCCCAAGGAGGATGGCAAGAAAGCATCTGGTTGTTTTTGTTCAGGTGCTTGTTAGCTGGGAGATGCCTTCAGATGGGTGTTACCCACGGTCATTGTTGTTCAGGCCCACAGGCAGGAGCCACGCTGGCGGGCAGCTGACTTGTGTGTGGGTGCTGCATCTCCAGCCCAGCTCACCACCTCTGCCTTGGTCAGCGGAGATAGGAATGTGTTCAGGGAACTGGAGCCAAGGAGGACAGGATGGAGCTGGCTGCCATTTCTGATACTAGGCTGTCCTGCCTGTAGACTGGGGAAGTGCAGTTTTTGCAGATATCGCTGCCCGAAGGCATTGCTACCAGTAAAGTACGTGTGTTACAGTCTTATAAAAAAGGACACTGAACAAAAGAATCAAGACAGTGATGGGCATATAATAAATTAATAACTCATGGATGTTTAAACACAGAGACAAAATAGCCCCAAGATCCAATTCTGGAATTGCACAATAAAGCTGTCAGGAAGATGTGATGGCATTGCTGTCCTTCCCTAATGGGATGGAGCAAGGAAGGCTGCTGAGCTCTGCTCTGTGTGCCCTGGGGACTTTGCTTAGAGTGCCAGAGAGGCTGAGAATTGCTAGTAAGCTCAGGTTATGTGCATGTTGGTGGTGTTGGGGAAGAAGCACTCAAAAACTGAGATTTTCTGGCATTCTCCAATGTCCTACTTCAAGTTCTGCACTGTCCAGTTTCTTTAGCTGTAGAGAAAGGATAACAGTACTGGGTAGGAACTTAGTCTGTTGATGTGCCAGAGGAGTGTAAATTTGACCCACTGGTGAATTCACTGCTGGATATCTATGATGTACTCACAGAGTCTAGATGGATTAGATCTTTGTGCTCATTCAGCTACACTGACTTCCCTAGCATCATTTGTTGTGCCTGAGAAAGTCATGGTGTGTGAGAAATACAAGATATAGTTCATAATCCATGGATGTTCCCCGATACTGCCTCATTAAGGAAGAGAAACGGTTCAAGCTCATGCAGGAAATGAGAATGCAGTAAGTGTTTTAATTTTCCCTCTTTTCTTTGTATTTCTGGCAATGCATGAGATGGACTTGAATAAAGCTGCTTTTCATTACAGAGGATCAGACTGGTTTCTTAAGTCCTACTTGTTCCAAGTACTTTTGCTAGAAGGGAAAAGGGAGGAAACCAATGAACTCTGGTCTCTGAAAGAGCACCTCTCCTGATAAATGTCGTAGTGGTTTCTGAAACGGGTCAAGCATTCATGGGCAGGAAAAAATTTACAAGATTCCTGCCTGTTTCCCCTGGAAACCAGTTAAAATTATTCCTGAGAATATTGGTGACTGGTTAGGACATTTTTTGTGCTTTAAAAAAAAAAACCCAAAAACAAACAAATCCCCTTGTTTTCAACAGGCTAGACAATTACTTGTATTGGTATTTTGGATGCTAAGGCTCTTAGTCTTTCTCTGGCTAGCCAATGCATGCCAGCCTTCAGATTCTCACTTATTACACCACAGTTAGAAACTATTAATAATAAAATAGCAGAACAGGAAAAACACTTTAAACCATCTAAGCCACTTTAAGACTTACTAATATGTCTGATCATATCATCCTGAAGATCATTCAGGGTGTCATCTGTCAGCTGTAGACATTTGGTAGACCTAAGAACCAATTAAGAAGGAAATTTTGTGTTTTCAGAAGCTGGTTTCTCTGAAGAGAAAAGCTCTTTGAATTGCTGTTTTTTCCATGTAGGCAACCTTGGGTGACCCGAGTTCAGGGCCTTGTTGCGGCAGAGAAGTTCACGTAATGTTGGGCAAGTCACTGAGTTTGAATGCATCAGCTTCTGAGCTCAAGTTCTGCCATGTACAGAGTGTAAGTAATAGTGTTATCCTCCATCAAATAATTCTGTGGCAATGAATGCATCGGGACTGTGAGCTACTCTCGTGCTGCAGGAATGAAATCTGTATAAGCCATTCCCCTTTCCAGTAGATAGTAAAACTCAATGGAAAGAAGTTAACTTTTGTGACAAAGAGGTTTCAGCCTGCTGCATAATAAATACACTTGCATCTGGGTTGAGGAGAAAAAGGGAGAGACGAAGTCACGCACCAGCCCTTCCTAGCCCCAGAGACTCAAACTGTTAAAAAAGATACATTATCGGCACAGCACACGTCTGTTTTTCTGCTCTGTTTTTGTGGCATCAGTGCTTTCAATCAGCCGTCACTGGGAGTACAAGGTGCAAGGGTCTTCAGAAACAATTTTAAATGAGCTCTTCTATATATGACAATCATCTTTTCCCTCCCCTTTTCCTTCTTCTGGATATTTGTCATTTGAGACATTTCTCTATACATTTTCAAAACAGTTTTACAAATGCAGTCAAAGTTCTTGGCTTCCCACTACTTGCAGTGAAGGAGAGCACAGCTCATTACAAAACACCAGTGCTGCAACTGTACAAAGGTCACACGGGGAGGAGAGAGCCGGCAGGGAAGGACAGAGAGGTTTGAAGGAAGCACCTGCCAGCACCAAACCTTCTGTATTTTTATTCTTGTAGGAAGCTACTTGTAATAGGTGTGATGGGACCAGAATGTGGGTTACTCTACACTCAGGTTGTCCTTAATGTTGTGCCTCTGCTGTTTTGTGGATCTGCTGTTGTATAGAGCCAGGGGTGTTGGTGGGGAAGTGACAGGGGACACTCAGCATGAGACTGTGGCAGTTATTCTGCTCCCCAGGTGTTACCCAGGTAGCCCTTTTTCTTTCATCAGTCATATTTCCTTGTCTGAAATGCTGAAGAGACTGCAGGAGGGTTGCTAACCGGTATTATAACTGCAGATTTCTCTAATTTTGTGGTCACAGACAATAGGGTTACACTGGCGAGATGAAGTCTTGTTTTAATGAAGAACAGATGAAAGAAGTGGTGAGTTCAGGTAGTACAGCCAGTACTGATGGAAAAACTTAAGGCAATTGTAGCCCACAGCAGCAGACCAGCACAAATCCAAATATGATGAATCTTTTAAAAGACTCAGTGGTTATCTATCGCTTAACCCTGTCAGCTTTCCTCATGGCAAGATTAATTTACACCTCTTTTGTTTCTCTTCTTTTCACATTATTTGAGTTCAATATAATCAGACAACTATGTGGTTTTGGGGTCTGATTCCCATCCAAGTGAACTCAGTCTTTCAATTTTCCTCTTTTGGTAATCCTAGAAAAATCTCCTGCTTCCTCTCAGTCCTCTACCACAGTCTTATTTTAGGATGCTTATCTACATTCTAGTTCAGTTTTTTTTTTCCCCCTCCGTCAAGGAATATTTTAATTCTTCTGAAGCAGACAGTCCCCGTTGGAGAGGAAAACTCACAGAACTGTGAGCATTGCACTAGGTGATAGCGAGGAAGAACAGAATAAAATATACGCACACACACACTGAATATGCAACCTGATTAAATAGAAAGAGACTTTTCCTTCAGTGGGCCACTTCCCATCAGTCATGGCACAACCTGTTTTGCCTAATCTTAAGATATTTGCAAGTATTTAACTCTACTAGTTTTAAAAATGCAACAGATACATTAGCTGAGTGCATTGGGCAAGAGACTTTTCATTACATCTTTAAAATTGCCCACACTGATTTACACCTACAGGAAGCTGCACATTTAAAATTACTGGCACTGTTTTGTCTTTGCTTTCATATGCATTTTAGTCTCCCTGTTTGATGATGACATCAGTTCCTTAAGTATCCCTCAGCTTCTATTTAAACATGCTAATAGCAGTATATATGCAGAAACTGGTACACTTGAAGAGTTGTTTTGTGTTACTTGAAGCCATAGTTTGTCTCTGCATCTTTTTTCTCTTCCTTTTACATTTTCTGCTTAGTAAAAGGTTGTATATACTATTGATAGTCAACAGCTCTATGAAATTATGTTGTAAACAAGCTTAAAAAAATTCTAGTCTTAAAGAACCTCTGAAATGAATTAATCAATGCAGCACTTTGGCAGGCTGAGGAGATTTAAAAATTCTTTCAGCCTGGCTGTAGCTGTAAGACATCTTCCCACAAAACAACTGTTATCTTTTAAGAAAAAAGAAAGACATTTCTCTGCCTTGTTTTCCATATAGATATTTGTAAATATAATCCCTTCTGTTGGTTTGGTAAGTCAATCACACGAATAGGTACCAGTTATTCAGTGACTGCCTTGGGCTAAATAGAGCAAATGACAAAAACACTTTTAGGTTGTCATGTGTTAATGCAAAATGCCCCCAGCCCCCAATGCTTATTCATCTTCATCTAGTTGACTAATGCTTTTCCCATGTTGTTACATGTTGGTAAATTAAAGAAGCCTTCCAGACAGTTCTGTCAACAGTTTACTGAAATGCACCTCATTAGTGAGGTTGAGCTGTCACATGAGTGTAATTTAATCCTATTGAATTATCACTCAAAAATGCTTGAATACCAGGCCTTTATACAGTGAGAAAGAAGGTTTTCTAGGAATACTGTCACATCGTAAATTGATTAGATGTGAAGCATGCAAAGGAAAAACCCCTGAGTTTTTTTATACTTGCAGTAAGACTTGTGACAGCTCTTTCACTGCATCTTGTATTTTAGAGACCTGCATTGAGCAGGTGCATTTCTTTTGAGCATTTGTTTTTCATATTCATAGCAAAGTTGAGTAGCTGAGTGCCATGCTTAAGATGGAACTTTTTTTTTTTGTCCACTGAAACAGAAAGGAGAAAGAAGGGGAAAAAAAAGGTAAGGAACTGAAAGGCCAAGAATGGATTTCAGTTGCTGTCATAGTAAATCGTATGCATTTAGTCCTCCTTTTAGAGAACACTAGGCATTTTGAAATTTCTTGCAGTCAGTTCTGTGTTGTTTGACCAATGCACATATGATTTAATCCATGAAGTATAGAATCTGGTTCTATACATGTCTATGTGGGTGCCTGAGGGTCTTTAAGCACACTCTGTTCCTACTGAGATAATAGAAATGGACCCCATATGCAGACTGAGTGTGACGTGATTGGAAAAGCTCAAAGACAGCATTTGTCTGAAAAATTTGATGAGATTGAGCATATCCTAGATATAGCATTTTAATGATGCTTTTGTCAGAATTGGTTTGGGAGGACTTGGGAAAAAATTTAATGAGAGACAAGGGTAAGATCTGCCCAGTGATGGGCTTTCCTCGGCTGTGGTGGATCATAGTTCAGAGGACAGCTACTCTTCCTACACCCTACCTAGATGCTCCAAACACTAGATGGCCAGATTTATAGCAGAAACTGCAAAAAAATTATGGATACTTTACAGGAATGGTCTTTAAATCTGATCAAACTGGGCAATTGTTTCTCACTCACCCCAGCAATCCTTCCAAGCAAAGCAGTGATGCGATGGACAAATATACACACAGATCCCACACTTCATCCACTGTTGGTAAAGAGGAAGGGGGAATGGAGTGGTGTCCCAGCAACTCGCCTTGCTGGAGAACATCCCACAAGAATTCTGCCACAGTGAAGGAAAGCTCACTGACACACAGTCCTCTCCCCACTGAAGGTCACCAGGGAGTCTCTGTGGAGCACGTCCTCTGTGCTTGGGGCCAGCCCTACCTAGTTTCCTCTCCTGGTAGGTCTGCTGCCTTTACATATTTAATGAGATTTTATGGTTTTAGGCATTGTAAATTATATTCTCTTTCTCAGACCTCTAAGACCTTCCTCCACCTACCCTCCCTTACCTGTCAAGTTTCACTGGGTATGCTTTAAATTCTGGAGAGGAGAATACTGACTTTGCATAACATAAATGAAAGAGTGAGAAAGCATTACATTTTCATAGAAATTAAATGAAACCCCCAAGATTCTGTCCTTGAGGGGAGACAGCAAAGCAGCAAGTGTGCAAAGAAACAATAGCTTTGGGTTTTGGGTGTGTGTGAGCAGGGAATAACGTTTCGCATACTTCACATAAGGAAAGCTCCTGTGTTTGCAGGTAGAAGTTGTTAGGCAAAGCTGGATTTTACTTGGTTTTGTAAAACTAAGAATTCTTGCTGTTGTCCTGCACAGGAAAAGTTGTACATGTCTGTGGGAAGTTTGTATTAAAAAAAAAAAAAAAGCAGCAATTTCTCTTTTGGACTTCTACATCGGTAATTTATTCCTCAGTGGAGCAAGTGCTCATTTTCACTGGGCGCATCAAACTTTTCTTCTGCAACAGGGACTGCTACAGGCAAAGAATTTTCAGTAATGAAAATGCAGTGTTACATCTTGTATATGTGGCTGAGCACAGCAGCTGAGTTCAATAGACTGCTACTGAGAATGTGTTACCTATACGGAAAAGTTTTCTGTTCAGAGTTACTGTATTGGAAGTAAAGAGATATTAAGACTGGTCAATAGGGTTATCAGCAGAAAACTGATCACTTCCTTGCCACTCCTAATTTATTATTGCCACAAAGGCAGTCGAATTTGATCTCTCATTACTCTGTATGAGGCAAATGTCTGATCAAAGTATGCCTAATGATTCTAAACACTTCCTTACAAGTGATCACTTCTTTACTATTTTGAATGCTGAACCAGGAATAAAACAAAAAGGATCACGTGCTTTCTGGCACAGGTCAAGGTATATACTAAAAGAGTATCTTGCTCCATTGTCTCAGGTCATGATTCCTTCTCTGGGTTCAGGAAAAAACTGTATGCGTAATTCTGAATCCATACAAAGAATAGTAGAAGAAGTAACATGAATTTAAATATGAATCCTTATGGATCAACTGATTTTCATTTGGAGCTGAAATAATGTTCAGTAGAAGCTCTCCACCCAGTTAGAAGAGAAAATTAATTTTTGGGTTAAATAGAGTAGTTCCAAGATACTAGACCCTGATTCCTTTTTCCACAGTAATCCTTTAACACATAGAAGCTCCTATAGCCACCAGGACCTGAACCAGAACTTCATATAAAAGGGATGCTCTTATTTTTGGATGGCTTTGGGGAAACAAGAAATTTGGGGTTGGTTTTTTTGGGGGTTGTTTTTTTTGCTGGGGTTTGATTGTGAGGTTTTTGTTTGTTTGTTTGTTTGTTTTTTGATGATGTTCATTCTGTGTTTGTGAAAGTAAAAAGATTAATAATGCTATGCTTTCTTATGTTTTTTTTGTTTGGGTTTTTTGGTTTTGTTTTGGGGATTTTTTGTTTGTTTGTTTTGTTTTGTTTTTAATTTATTCTGTACATACTGTAAGTATGTGGAACTCCAAAACAGTATTTTCCTTTTAAGCTTAGAACTATCAGTAAGCTGCTTTCTAGCCCTGGCCATAAAACCATTTTCTAAAAGAAAAGCAATGCAAATTGTATAACAGTTTGCCAAAATGTAACTAAAAAGCCCAGAAATTGAAACCCACTAAACCTCATTGTTATCTTTCTGATACAAAAGTCTTCTTCATTGTCTACTTTTTCTTTATAGTTATTTCTTTTATATTTGTTGGTTTTTTTGGGTTTGGGGTTTTTTTCAAGATCTTAAGGAAGAATAATACTATATATATGGTTTCACTGGACTTCCCTTTCATAGCTAAGTATATCAAGTTGATAGTAGCTTTCACCACTTTAGGAACTTTCTACTTCCTAAACAAAAAGTATAAGCAAATATAAGTAGGATAAGTGTTGTAACAGTGGGAAGAGGATCTTATTATCCATAGACAATGAGGTAGGAAACCAGATATTCTTCTGCAAATGATGGGATAACAATCTCTGTGTTTCAAAGATTACTTTTTTTTTTTAATTCGCGTAGGTTTTGGAGGTAAATTTGGAATCCTAGTAACTTTATTTTCTGTTTTCAGTTATCTTAGCAAAAAAGTACCTCTAAAATTCAGTCACTTGACCCCTCAAAGAAAGCCCATTGAAGTCAAAGGGAAGATTTCATTTACCCCATGAAATTTTGCATAAAACTTTTCTAGGAAACATCTCATATTTTTTTTTTATTTTTATTTCTAAGTGTTGTACCTCTGATTGTTGCTAGCACAGTGCTCTTAGACCTTTCTCTTAAAACTAGTTAGTTTGCCAGTTCTTTATGCCTAGGAGACAGGGAAAAATTTTATTTCATTGCAACAAGTGACTATCTTGGTTCAGCCATTATTACGATATCCTTAATACAATACCTTTGGCTTAGCTATAGGTGATGTATTTGAATAAATTGGGTGAAAAATGAGCATCACTGCAGGCAGGCAGAGTTTTACCATTATCTTTCCTGAAGTCAGGCCTTTACCCAAGGATCTGCTTGGTGGCATCATTGGAGGACAGTTTCTGACCTGCATTCACATTGACTAGTCCTGATGGGCACTGCAAGAGACACAAAAGGGCTAACAATTTGTATTTGAGTATGGATTTAGTCCTTGACCATGTAATCCACCACACTAGGAAGTACTTTTCTAGTATTTGAAGAGTTAAAATTCTGCATAGTTTCAGAACGGGGGTAAAAAGAGAGTGTTACCTGAACCTTCTTCATTCACTATTTCACCCGCAGCATAAATGCATAGTAAAATAATACACTAGGGAATCATCCCATGATGTTAAGATCATAGCTTTTTTCCCTGTGAAAAAGCAGAAACTGAATAGCTGGGCACAGAAGTGTAACATAAGAAAAGGGATAGTCATTACTCACAAAGAAAAATGAGAATGCGGAAGCTGATATGCCTAGGAATTTTTGCAGAGGGTGGGCATGTTCCCAGAGCAGGCACATGCATGACTGGAAGAGGGCATTCCCATTTTAAGACAGATTTGCTGCTTGTTTTATTCCTCTGCTTTCAAGTAACAATAGCTTGCAGCGTTAGGTGGTTTGAAAGGGAAGATTCAACTCCCACACCAAAAACCTCAGAAAACCAAAGTCATCCTGGAAAGGGTCACAGTGTCGGAAGTGCTTAAAATGAATGATACTGAAAAAGAAATCAAGAAAAATACAATTTCTTTTTTGTACTGCTTGCGGATCTAGTACTTAAGAAAATCCTTGGCCTGTCTTCTTCCCCACCATCATTCTTCTTGAGTTCATGTTGAAAACTGTGCCTGCTCGAAGATAAACTTTGAGAGATTTTTTTTTCCCCACCCTGCACAAAAGGGCAGTGAAAAGGCAACAATGTCAGTGTCATCATCCCAGTGATAAACTGTCTCTTCAAGCAACATGTCCGCTAATTATGAGAAGAAATAGCATCCAAAATCTTTAGTTCTTGGTACATGACTCTGGTTCCCAGTGTTTAGCATGTTACTGAAGTGTAAGTGTACTGAAATGGTAGTATTTTATATGCTCTCCATTTGTCTTTGTAAGAACTACCCAAGAGCAGATAACCTCATCTTTTCTTTTGATGTATCTACTACAATTTCTACTAGAAACATTTCTGTGGCAGTCCTCTGTGGCAATCTTTTGTCTAGATTAAAAAATGTAAATGCGCTATATGATACTACCTTTGGGCTATCAGGGCAGCACTTCTACATTTTTATCTCATCTCATGGGCTAGGTGCTCCAAGCATCAAGTGAGGTGCAAAGCACCTCTTACCCTTTTACAGATATCATATAATTAGGCATGCAGACATCTTAAATATTGAAATGAGGTGTGACCTAAAAAAGCTGAAAGGGAGCATGTTGGGAATGTCCATACACCAGAATGATGCTGTATGAAACCATTGACAATTAACAGGAGCCAGACTGTCCAGGCTTCTCAAAGGGATGTGTTAGCCCCTGAAAAGTATCCTTTTAGTACGGTGTTGTCTAGCACTTTGCTGGCTTCATAACCTAACTTGTGGTTTCCATTCTGTCTTGGTTATTTCTACATGTTATGTTGTACAGTTAAAAAAAACCCCAACAAACAAAACAAAACCCACCATGAAAACCACCCCACAAAACCCACAGAACCCCCCCAACAAACCAAAAAACCAAACCCCAATGTTTTGCATTGACTAGCAACCTGCCAGGCAACAGTAGGAGCAGTCTGTTTCCCCAGGGCAGATGAGACGAGAGGCAAGGGTAACAGCAAGGGAAGCTCAGGCAGGGGTTTCTCAACCCCACAGTATCTGAACAGGAGGAGCAGGCTGAGTCCAACAGCAGCAGCCAGGGTCAACCAACAACCCAGGGAGGCCAGTGGACAGTGCCAGGCCAAGGCATCGCCAAGGCACAAAGGCAGGTACACTCTGTGTGAGAGGCTGGTCAGGGCAATTGCAGCCTGTTGGCATCCTTGCAACCATCTACCCTGACTCTCTAGATATGTGGTGTCTCATATCAAGCTGAGGTGTTAAATTGTGTGGGTGTCAATGGTGAGGACACTGGTGCATGCCTGCCCTGGCACAGGAGACTTGGGAAGAGCAGAGAGAAATAGACCTCTTCTCCCTGTGACGTGCTCAGATGAGACTGTAAGCAGAGTAACTTGTAAATTGTCTTAATTTACATCTGGACAGGGACTTAGGCAGTTGAAAATTAAGTGGGCATAACTACAATCCTGATGGCCTCTGACTCTTCCTTTATGAAATAGATCTTGGCTATGGAAATAATCTGTCCTTCCTGCCTCTAAAGGGCAGGTTTGAAAAGGCTCTGGCTTTTGCTTTGTCACGACTGGGTTGAGGAAATGTTGAGGTAAAACTGTTTTTTTCCAGCAGAGTCCAAACAATGAGAAATACTGCAAAGACTTGGAAACAAAGCATACAGTTTAAAAGATATTACTTTTCAGTTCTTCATTGGGTTTGCTCTTGTTTTTTCTCCTTCATTTTTATGCCCATGAAAAGTGCTAGGTTGACAGACTTGGAGATGAACTTCTCTCTTTATCCAGCTGTCCTGACAATGTACTTCTTCCCTAAGGGACCACTTTTAAGGGGACTGGATGGTAGGTTGATTCCTACATTATGCGTCTCTGCCAGCAACTAACTGCCTGTGAGGAGATGACCTAGTTCTGGCTGTGAAGGTGATGGGATTTTGGTGGGCCAAACTCCTGGCCACAAAAGTTTGAGCTTTTAATAATTACCTTAATCTGTAGGTAAGGTGCTTCGTTGGTTTAAGTATAGAGAGAAATCTGTATGCACACAGACATAAAATATATGTTCTTAAATGCCATGTACTTGCTTTGCCTTATAGTACTATTTGCTCTGTGGGCACAGCCCATGGAATTATTATCTTTACAGCTATTTTGCAGTCATGACACTGTTATTACCATGCAGGAATGGGAAAATATTATCTTTTTTTGTGTCAGTTTTCATTAAATTGCTAACATTTTTATACCAAATAAAGAGTGGAGACTGTCAGCCACTTCACGCTTTTTTATCATTGCTAGGTGAACAAGAGGGGGTTCTTTTTGCAGATACTGAACTGTGAAAAATGATTTTTAAAAGGATAAACAATTTCTGTATAAAATACAGTACATTAATCCTACTGCAGCTTAATGTAACTCCCTGAATTTGATCATTTCTTTAAATCCTGAAATCAGTTGGTTCTCGGTTACTTTTCAATGACATTTAACAGTTAGACTTAAAAATACAGAAGAATGCATTATAAGTTTTACCCAAAATTATTATGGCAGTCATTTGAATAAAATACAGATTTTGCAAGCTGTAAAGCATATCATTATACTATATACTGGTCTAACTAAGGTTTGGTTCACAAACTACAGTGCTCTAACCAAGTCATTAAATCTATCTAAAAGGGCCTCATTTGAGAAGCAATAAAATTTTTAATCATTTTATTATTAAAAGAGTGTTTAATATGTAGCTAATTAAATGCCAAAGGCAGGTTATCTGAGTTTAACCTTCAAAAAGAAAATGATGTATCAAAGTCTGCCTCTGGCATCATGGGATAGAAATGTCATCCTCATAATCATTGCGTGACAACTAGCTGGTGGCCTTTTCTAGAGCTATAGTTAAATTACCTGATTAAATTAATAGCCATTTAGGTGTTTTAGGAACTGCACAGACCTATACTAAATGAAAATTAGGTCCATTACATTTTCTGAGTGGGCTAGATAGACCCTAAAATAAAACACGTATGCCATTGTCCACATTACTTAGATTAAGCAATTAAAAGCCCTTTCTTAAAAGCTACTAATTTTCCATAATGTTCCAAGAACTAGGTTTACACTAATGATCAGAGAGGAAGTTTTTCCTCTGCTTTCCCCCACTTTTCTTGTTTATTTTACTATTAAAAAAATACCTCTCAAATGCACAAGCACATCTGTGTGTTGTGCTGTGTTGACTTCTCTTAAGTCTGATCTCCTGGAAGAGCACCAAAGGATGATGTTAAATGTACAGACCAAGCCCCATAAAAATCACAGTGGTCTTCCCTGTTTGAGCTGGAGTCCTTCAGCATGTCATGGTCTTCTCCATGACAAGAGAAGACCTTGTCTGACACAGGTGTGTGAAATGACAGGTGAAGAGCACAATACATGTGATTGCTGTGCCAGATAGAGAGCTTTCAGTTGTAGGAGAGTGACTTTCAAGACTCCAGAAAGGATATTTCCTTTGTCTCAATAGTCTGTTTGGGAGAGAGGAAGAAGAAAACCCCACAATTGTGTTCATTTTGGATAAGGTGACCAGTCTACACAGTTGTTCAGTTATTTGTACAGTTGCATTCTTTCATGAAATCCTAAAGGACTTTCTTGCCCTTCCTATAAGAAATACAGTTTATATTACTGTGCTTAAGGAGGTCGATTGGGAGCGCTGGGAGACACCTTCACATTGTGAGACAGATTCTGGGGATGGTGCTCAGTGAAGCTGGAGGCACTCACATCTCCTTTTGATCCCTGCCCCCAAAACTAAGATTGTTTGTATCCATCAGATTTCCATGTCCCTCTCCAGGGCAGATTCCAACCACATCCATGCACTGGTCTGCTCTGAGATCTTTGAATGGTCTGCTTATCTGTCTGTGTCTCTCTGTTTCCACTCCTATCATCTCTTTCTTGCCCATTTAAGCCATGCATTCTTCATGGCAGACGCTGTTTTTTTACAATATAGTGTTTAGCACAGCAATGCCTCAGTCTTGAATGGATCCCATGAACAACAGTGTATGTAATATCTTCTTCCTCTGCAGAAAGCCCAACATAAACTGTTCCAACTTTACAGAGCTGCCTTTCTTAATGTTGGTATTACTGTACTTGTCTGAATTTTGACCTTCTACATAGAACTTCATTTCAGTACCAGATCTGTAGATACATAAGACACCTAATCCTGGATGATTTACTGCTATATGCAGGTATGTGTTCACTATATGGGATTTTCTAAGTACGTAGTGTTATCTAAGTGCTTAATGCAGTTAGAACTGTGCTACAGTTTTGATTTAGATATGGATTTTATGGATGCTTATGCTTTAATCCAGGTCTTAATATTTTGTACGACTCTCATCCAGTAAAATGCTCCACAGGTGCAGGTGTTTTAAATATATTGAATCCCACTGAGTCCAGCAGGACTGTATATACACATTTGACTTTGCATGTACACATTTTTAGAGTCTTTTCTGAGTGACATTATAGATTTCCAAAAAATAAAGGAATCTGTCAGAAACAAGGCTCTCACTGAGTAGAGCTGTTTGTTTAGTAGACAAGTCAGTATACTCTGTGAGTCAAACGTGTTCTTCAACCTTGTCTTTCTTAACACATTAGATAAAAATGTTTTATACATTAGGTTTTGAAGTGATGCAGTTTTAACTTGATTAGTAAATTTAACTGTGAAGTGTGATTTGTAAGAAACCCCAAACTATTTTATATTTGACTCCAACAGTGTTTTCAGAGTTAGTAAAATGAAACATGGAGACAATCTCATCGAAGAGAAGGTATAATAGAAGCTATAGTTTAATAAAGCATGGCTTAGTATTTCATTTTTCTGTAACAATTAGAAAGACAGTAATACAAAATTTATAACCATTTCTGGAGTTTTAAATGGTGCTTGTATTTTTGTTTGTGGGGTTTTCATTTTTTAACCCTACTGTGTAAGCAACTTGTTTTACCAATGATGTGTCCATAGCATAAAACAGTTCCTACAGAAACATTTTAAATTTGTGATAAATTACGTGCATCAGGTTGTTAGATGCTGATGATATTAATAGTTGTGCGAAATACCAGTACTAGATTTATTTGACATTTAAACCTGAATGAAGTTCAGGGACTTGCAGAGGAGTTGCTGATTTTGTTGTTTCTTTTCTATAAATGTGAATATCAATGCATGTGTGTTTACTGAAGGCAACGTGACCCTTCGGGTTATCTTCATAAACTCTTGAAGTAATTTTTTTTTTTTGAGTAGGGATGATTAAAAGTGATCAAAACAAGGGTGAGCTCAACCAAAGAAAGTGAACTCCTGAGCTCCTTAGAGAGTCCCTCACACATATCTCTGGAGTCACCCACGGGTATTGCCTCAGTGTTTGGCTCTTCTTCAGTACTTGCAGTATAACCCCTCATTTCTCAGTACAGCTGTGTTTTCATCCTTCCTCACAGAAATTTAAAAATCAACATGTTGAAAGGGGTTTCAAGTAACATCTGACTTTTCATTTTGTGGGGATACCTACATGCTTTGCAGCATTTCCTCGTCAAACAAGGAAGGGAGGCATTTATTTCCACAGCACTGCAAGGGATGGGGCATCCACAATTTCTCTGGACGACCTGTTCCAGTATCTTACCACCCTCACAATAAAGAATTTCTTCCATATATCTAACCTAAATTTCCCATCTTTCAGTTTGTACCCATTCCCACTTGTCCTATCACTATGGCTCCTGATGAAGAGTCCTTCTCTGTCTTCCTCATAGCCCCCCCTCAAATACTGGAAGGCTGCTGTGAGATCTCCATGCAACCCTTTCTCCAGGCTGAACAGCCCCAGCTTTATCAGCTTGTCTTCATAGGGGAGGTTCTCTAGCACCTTAAAATAAGTAAAGGCAACAGCCTTGGCCAGGGCTCTTCACCATCCACATACGACTGATTTTTTTTTCATGAAGGAAATGCATTTCTTAAAGACACCAGACAAAAGATGAGAAATACAAAGTAGCAATGAAGACACAGAGGTGCTTTTCCTGTTATGAAACATATGGGAGAAAAGCAGTCTAGTAAAAAAAGATTCTGAAAAATATCAAACACAGGCCCCAGGTGAAGAAAATGCCACTGGAGAAAATGTTTTAGCAGTGCAAGTTCTTCAGAAATAGATATTTTAGGTGATTTTTTTTCTCTAATAGTAGCTGGCTGACATTTTCCAAATGTTATGTTCCTTAAAATTACTTTAAATCTTCCTTTGAAGTCTCCACCTTGTGGGGGAAGGACTCCACCATACCAAGATTATACTGGTGGTACCAGGCTGAAATTTAGATCTCTTTGGTGAAACATCTCTTTGAGAACAGATGAATTTCTGATCAGGTGACTTGTCTTCAAGTGATACATAGACTATTTCCTTTTTTCAAAAGCTTGTTTTGCAAAGAGCTTTCCCATATCCTTTGCAAGATCTTGTCTTTCCCTTTAGCACTCCAGTTCACAGCGGTTTTGTGGGAAAGGAAAATGAAGGAAGTTAATTATGGTTTAAGCCTGTATAAAACTAGTTACTGGGCTTTCTCTGGAGCAGTTCCCACTGCCCTCCATAGCAGTTGTGCTTAAGAATGATAGCAATAGTTTAAATAAAGTTCTTCAAAAGTTTCTTTCTTTAGTTAAGAATCACATCCCCCTGCTACACTGAGTCTTGACATTCCATTGGCTTCACTGGAGCGACCCAATATGAGCTAAGATGACAGAACTGAGCACCAAATAATTCTTTTGGTGAGGAAAATGTGCTTTAAGCTCTAAAATATTAACAATAAACACAAATCAATGTATCTTTATGGCTGGATCATGATTTCAATAACGGGATATTGGATTTGATAAGCATTGGAAGCTGCCACAGCTGATGAGTTAAATACTAGAAAAAAATGAAAAAAGCACAGTGCAGACCTGTTAAAAAAACAAAACAATTTTTGAAGAAAAATGGAAAGGCAAAGGGTGCAATTTAATGTTTAGAATATGATTGGTGGTCACTTAGTACCAACAGGGTGCTCAAAATGCTGAAATAAAAATGTAAGTGATATTAAGTGTAATTACAGTGATTCTATTGCAGCATCTCATTTTCAAAACCAATTCACTCTTAAGGCAGACTTACCTTTTCAATGTTAGTACTAGTCCAAACTTCCAGACTTGCCTGTTTTTCCCTCTATTCTGAGAGGAAAACAATAAAGAAAAATTATATACAAACAGTTTAGATATTTATATGTCTATTTCTTCCATCCATCTAGTTAATTATGGATTTACAGGATTACAGCAGAGATCTGAATTTCTCCATGACATAGCAACAGGATCTTCTGGGTGTTGAGAGCTGATTAAATCCCTTTAAGTTTATAAGGAGGGACGGGTTTGCATGTGCGATCTAGGCTCACCGTACACTGTAACCCAGCTATAACCTTATTACCAAGGCGGTCCAAGGTGAGTTCATATAAATGTGGGAGCTTCTGAAAGGGTGGTGAGCTGGTACTCCATGTTGGGTGGAGCTGAGCCCCTACTGGAGACAGAAATGTAGATCTATTTTTTCCAATTGATGTGACTTTTTGATGAGCTGCCATTGCACATTAGAGGTGTCCATATAGGAACAGAGCACCTGGAGAAACTCCTGAAAGGTGGGCTATGCTACCTGGTCAGTGGTTCCTGGGTTACTAGGGTTTTTCTTCAGGATGCCAGAATTGGGCAGTTTCTTTCACTACTTGAAAGAAATAAGCACACTTCTTTCCCAACAGTTCCATGAGGCACACAGAACGGGTGAGAAACCCACTGTAATATTTGAGTAATGAATATGAAACATCCTGACTTCTGTATTCTCTTTTATTTTTTTTTTTTTTAGCCCTGACTTGTGGAAAACCAAATAAAACTAAGCTCAGGATCCTCTGATGCCTTATAGTTTTCTTTGCTGAATCAAATTCATCACAAACAGTCTTGACCTGTTAAGTTTATTTCCAGCTTTTACAGTGTTTACAGCTATTTCGGTCTTTGGGGTGAACTCAGTGGAAGTGTTGACCCAGCACTGAAGACTAACCCTGGATTCAAGCAAAACATGCCACAAATAACTGGCTTTGTGTTTGGATCTACTCTAAAACAAGTCAGGATTTTTTTCTCTTATAGTTTGTCCAATATTAGCCAGACTTCCAAAAAAGGCTTATTTTGATTTTTGGCACAAAGTTTGGTGTCAGTTTTTGGAAGGCAGTGTTGTTTACCTTAATTTGAAGCAGTGGTCAATGTCTCATAAAATTTGAAGATGTGGAATAAGATACGTATCTGTTTCCTAATGCAGAGTAGTGTTTTTTTTAAATCTGGTTTTGGGGTGGGGGTTTTTTTTGTTGTGATTCTGGGGTGGGGTAATTTTTTTATTTATTTTATTTTATTTTTTAAAACCTGTGTAATTTTTTTTAACATGGCATTTGCTGGCTGCCTGCACTGCTCCTTTAAATACTAACTGGGAGATACAAACGTGCATTACCTTTGCCATTTCTGAACAGTATATTTATCATTTTTATTATTTATGTTTCTGGCTTGCAGTGTGGATGCAAATGTATTAAATGCTGTTAAGACCTGTGTGCTTTAGCATCTGTGGAATATCATCACACCTCCAAGGCTAAGCCTGCAGCTAAAGTGTTTAAGAATTTATATGGCCATTCTTTTTCCCTCTCTGTGGCATTAGAGGGAGGAAAAAAAAAGCAATAATGAAATGCATAACCTACATCCACAGAAAATATAACTGGTCTATTTATGATTATGATTCACAGTTCGGTCACTAGAAATATACTACTGTTCTGCAGTTTTATGCCTTTAGCAGTTATTTGTTAATGGCAACTCCTGCACATTTTTTCCCACAAGTCTTTTGGATTTCAAGAGAAAATGTGTCCTTCAAACAAGTTATTTCTTTGAGGGATCTTTCTGTAAGTGGGTTCCACTGTGTATTGACTACTCATAGTATTTTCTGTTATCATCTTGTCAGGGTTCAATTCATTACTCCATTCATTATTCAATTTGTTGGGCCATGAGCATCTGAATAATTGAAAACTGCAGAAGTATTATAAATTATAGTGTCGCCATGAAATCCTAGTTTTAGGGTTTATGGCTTGACTTTAAGAAATCATTCTCTGTTGAAAGTTGGCATATGAGGTCTCATCTTTAAAGCAGAATCTTATCAGTGCGGCGATTTTTAATATCTCTATCGCTGCACACTTAAGAACTCAGGTTGCCTGTGTGTTTTAAGTTACGGACTTTTTTAACAGTTTATCTGTTTTTTAATTACTATTGCCATCTCAGTGATGTGGACTAAGGACAGATAAAGAAATTAATTTGTTTTGAGGTTAATAAGCAATTTACAGATGTAAATTAAAAGTCTTTTTTTTTCCCTTTCACAAAATAGAGTTAATATAGTTCCCCTTATTAAAGAAAAAATATTTTTGTGGTGTTTTGCAGGTTAAAGATATTCCTACACAGAAATATAAACTGACATTTAATTATTATTTTAACTAAGTACAGTATGTTTTAAATGTGTTTTCTTAATTTTATTTTTACCTCTTGTGTTTTGATTTGGAGTAGTATTATATTTCTACTTTCTGGATAAATTATATTAAATGACATCATATTTATTTTAAGACAAGAACTATTTAATTTCTAAAAATATGAATACCTCATAGACTACATTCTTCTCTTGATTATGTTGCTGAAAGTTCAGCAGAATTGTGCAGGGTAGCCTGCATTTCTTGTTTTGAATTTTTAAACATTACCTGTCTTTGGTCTGTTGTAGGCCAAATTTGTGAAGATATGTCAAAAGAAGTGAATGTATCATTAAGGCTAACAAAATAATTTTTGTTTATTACTGTACTAATTGTGTGTAGCCTCAAATGCTTCTTGACGAATAACTGTTAGGATCACCTCATTTTGTTATAATAATATAGGAAAGCTTGTAGTCATGCTATTGGCAAGCTACAAAATACCAAGAATGATGTAGTGATGAAGTTTCCTGTATCAGCACATGCATTACCACACCAGCCATCTTTTTGTGTTTGGCCACCACCTTATGCAGAAGACAAGAGAAGGGTATTTTCCTGTGATGATGGTTCAGGGCTCACTGTCGGCGCTCAGAACTTCATTCAGCAACAAAAACCTGGGTTCATGGTATCCTTTGGGGTATCTTGGCTGTCCTGTGTTTCTACAGCTGTTTGTCCAACAGGGTGCAAGGCTCCCTAGATTCTGAGTATCAGCCCTCTCTGTGCAGGTGCGTCAAGTACCTTACAATCCATCTCCTGACCAAAGATTTGAAGGTGTTCAGCCTTGCCAGCTGCATGCCCTGTGCAGCTTACAGAGCAAACAGCTACCTAGAGCTGGCTGCAATTTTCTATCAACAAAAGCGGTAACTCACACAGAAGCAAAAATTGAGTTTCTTTATAATTTTAAGAATCTGACCCTCTCCACAAAGCCAAAATGAAAAACCCTACTTTTGAGTCTTCCCAGTAACACCACAGCAGAAAAAGGCCCCAGGTGGCTCTGGCTGCCAGGGATGTTCAGCTCATTTGTCCAAGAGCTCTCTGAGCAGTGTTCACAGGGACGGCTCCGTGGGAAGCCTAGCCCTGCCAGCACAGCTGGCCACTGTGTGTTGCCTTCACAGCTGTGATGGTGATGCTGTGCTGCAGCTGCAAGGAGGCTGAAAGCCAAGAAATGCAGGGTCTCTCTGGAAGCGGGGAAATCATCTGGGATCTCAATGAGGCCTGGGAGAGTTTGATTTGTGGTCCAAATCCAAGCATGTGTTTACCATGTTCTTAATTTACATTGCCTGCACAATTATCTTTGGAGTCTGAGTCTTTGTACTAGGCAGGAATGAGGAATTTTATTCCCTAAGAAAAAGTGTAGGAAATATGTTTTCTATATCTTAATTTCCTTTGGGCATCTAGAGCTCCTTCTTCATCATGCAGGAAGTAAACACAGGGGGAATTCACCCCTTTATGAGTTAAAAACTGCAGTTATTACCACTGTTACTCAAAACTTGGATAATTTTTTCGCCAGATTGAGGCAAAAACATCTGCGTTGTGCAAGAGCTGAAAGCAGCAGCTCAGTGTTAACATGACAATGCCAAGTTGTCTTAATGTGACTGTTGTGCACTTGCCCATAGGACTGCCAGGAACTTGGCCTTAGTATTGCTAAGGACAGCTGGAGTTTTGCTCTCATCTTTGTCAGATCCAGGGCTTCGCTCCTGTATTCTCTATCATTAATAATTTTAAGAGTCAGGACCAAAAAACATCTTCAACACTAGTCAGTGGCAAGATGCTAAAGGGTATCAGAAAGAGAGATGATGCCTATGGTTTCTTGTGGGCAGGTGCAAAAAGGCCGAGTAAAGGTGTAGAGATGAGACAGCATGGAAAGCTCACCAGGTCTGTGCTGTACCTATACATAACTAAATCCCTGAATACATATGTAGTTCCTCACCAGATTTCTGCACATAATTTTCAGTGAAAACCAAACAGGAGGAAATCTTAAACCTTTTAGAACAACGAATTTGTGTGGTAGGAAAAGACCAGATTTGTTTCTATCTGCATCTGAAATCCTCATGGTGATCTTGATGGCATTTGTTTGGATATGCAGTTGATGGGCTCAACAAATCTCTGGGATTATTCATATTGTTGATTTTGGAGAAATATTAAAAAAAAAAAAAAAAAAAAAAAAAAAAGCAAGAACCAGATGGGGGACAAAGACACACGGCATCTGTCTGTCTGGTCCCCAACCTCAGCTGTGCTATTATTCCTTTGTTACTTGAGGATATGGCACAGAACCATTAAGGTATTCTAGCATAGCCAAAGCCCAGAGCCTGGTTCCTGATGATATTCTTTATAATAAGTGGGGAAAAAGCATAAAGTGGGGAAAAAGCATGATGTTGGGAGGGGTGGGAAGGAATATTTGCACGTATTTGGTTGCATTCAGAGAGGGATTGGGACCCCCATATGCCATGTGGGTCGATGGTGTGGGATCCATGGTGTAAGTGGAGGAGATGACCTCTTCTGGGAGGATGTCAGGCTCACCCAAAGCCCCTTGAAGGCCGTGGCTGTTGAGAAGGGATCTGGCCACATGAGGCCTAAGTGAGGTGCTTAGAGAACAAACTCCTGGTGCATAATGGAAGAGAGGCGGAGAAATAAAGGGGTTTGGATCTGTGGGGGTGCAGGTAGGTGCTGTGATGGTGAGCAAGCATCAATGCACCGTGGAGCTGGGGAGTACAGGCAGCATCAAAACTGGAGGGGTATGGGAGGAGGGAGGTTGATGAGCAGGGGAGAGGGTAAAAAGGTTAGCAGTGAAGTATGCAACATCCTACTAGCTTTATTTTCTGTCCTGTTATTGATAATCTTATTTCTCAGTCATTATGTAATGGGCAGTTAGTCTGAGTAAGAAGATCAATTAGGTGTAGTAAGCACAGTGATTAAAGCAGCAGGATAGAAAACTGCTTTAGGAAATCTTCTGCCCACTAACACTTTTTTTATATCAAAGGAGGTAGCATCTGATTTAATGATATTTTCTAATAAAGTAAGGATTTTAATCTGAAAAATGTTTTTCTTGCCTTCCATGCTTTTAGAAGCAGAGGCTGTTTGAAGTTAAGCAAACTGTTCTATTACCAAACTACCACATATCCCAGCCCACACTGGCAATGTCTAGCTTAAATTTACAAATAACTGAGGGGTTTTGAGACCTAAAGAGCTTTCTATTTACGTTTTAGAGTGAACAAAACTGGGTTTGCAGTGAAAACGTATTCTCATGTTCAGCAGTGGGGGAGCTGCCTTTGTGCCACAGTACTACTCAGAGCGTAGGATCATATTTAATAAAGAGATATTTAGTTTGCTATTGGAAAAGGATTGCTGCAGGAAGATATAAAAGCTACTTAGATATTTTTATAGAACTTCTGCATAAATCTTGTATCCATAACCTGATCTAGTGACATAAATATTAGCAGCTTGTTTCTATTTCACCTACTGTAGAACCACTGCTGTCCTACAGCAATAACCAGCAAGGGAATAGAGCTATTTGCTGCTGTCATAAATAAGATGGGGTGTCACAGCTGTTTTCATTTGACTGAGCAGTAATGGAGTTAATTATACTTCCAGTCTCTTTGTTTTTGATCTGTGTTTCCAAAGTCATCTAAGCTTCTTGAATTCTTGCAATTTTTTAACCCTTTTTTCTACTCACCTAGATTAGACATTTTCTGTAATTTAGAGGGCATTTCATTGTTATAATTCTTTCTAGTATTTATCTATGCTTTTCTTATTAATTAGATTTTATTATTATATGAAAACCTCTGCTAAAAATCAATGTATTTATTTGTACTAAGCAACATAACAGATAGAGAGCATGGTTTTTTGGAAGACCAGACATAAAAACTTACTTTTGCTGAAAAACAAATCTGTTTTCACATCTAGCAATGCAGGCAACTTGCTTTAAGAAAAAGAACAACATAATAAAACTATTCTTTGATCCAATCAATCATATTGCCAAAATAATGCATGCAATTAGGGAAGTAAAAAAGACAGCCAGACTTGCACAAATAAGGAAAAGATGATTCATATTCAGGAACACTAGTCCATATAGCTGCTTCACAGCAGCACACCAGAGAAAACTTATGGCAAGAAAACCTCTCTGGTTTTGGCTACTATTTGTTTTTCAATTACTTGCATTTTTTATGTTTGTTTTTTTTTAATGCAACAGTAGCAGATAAGGGAAATCTTTGTTTATAGGCATTAATGGCAATATCTTAAATGTGGCCAAGTTTTGCACAGATAATTTATTAAGTCTGTAGTCATTCAAAGAAATATAGTTGTTGAAGTGTCTGTGATGGAGGTTCTGATTCTGAGCCAGCTTTATGAAGTTACTGGTTTTATGGGAGTCAGGCACCAGAGTGTGTATGAAAATCACACTGGACACCTATCTGCATATCTCCATGCTTAAAAAGGTGTTTTGAGATGTGCCTTCAGTGATTTGCAAGTAAGTGACAAAATTAAACACGAGAGCAGCAAGTACTACAACTACAATTCTCTAGTATTAATAGTCTATAATTGTTAAATCTCAGAAATACCCTTGAGATGGTGAGCAAGGAGGTATCTTCAACAGTCAGACATAAATAAGGTTGCTAATACACACTTAAAAATTCAAAGTTACTTGTAATTTAGCATGAGAAAAAACATTGTCATTGATATATGCCAGCATAAAAGTCTGTGATAAGTAACCTTGCTCTTAGTGTATTTACCTAATACAGTCCTCAAATCCAGTTGTCATACTGTTATGCAACATTACAAGACTAAGGATTATGTATTATTTTGTCCCATAGTTTAGGGTTTTTTGACAGATAAATAACTAACTGAGCAGACAGGATGAGGAGAGAGAGAAGAGATGAACTTCCTAGAAGTCCTGCCAAAATGTCCCATCACTGGGACACAGTGGCCTTGACATATAGAGGAGTGATACTTCTCAAGTGTGGTTTTAGCAGACTGCTCTGTCTCAAGTCAGCCCTTTGAAGGGACTGCTTGGGAGTACATTTGTTGAGATGCTGCATATCTGCTCAGAGCACTTGTAGGTGGGGAGTGGCAGTGACACTGTCAAATACCTTCACAGCAGACAAAACCAACTTTTGGGGTGAGGGGAAGTTGTTATTCTCTAATGACTTAATACTAGTTCAAACCAGACTGTGAGAAGTCAAAGTTTCCATTTTCTGCTGCCGAAACCTTCCATCACCCCCCACACCTCACCCCTACATATGGCTATATATGGTCAGGGAAACTTTGCAAGTTGATGTAAATTCTAGGATGGTGGGAAGATATTTATGCTTTAGTGAAAGGTAAACAGAAGGTTGAGCATTGTTTTGTTCTGGGTTTTTTTTTTTTTTTTTTTTTTTTGAAGGCAGGAAAAATTTAAAATCCAGATTACATTGTGAGGTGTGTAAAACCTCTACTTTCAGTAGCGGATTTAGCCAGATAAAGCCTTTGCTACAGAAGGTCAAATCTTTCACTCTGAAGTCTTTCAGACTCTGAACCCAGTTTGCATATTGAGCTCTCAGAACTATTTTCAACTACCAAGGGCATCTGAGCATGAAGAACACATTTCTTGATGTCTTTAGTTACAAATTGGCACACAGATGGGCTGCAGTAGTATGATGGGGGGGGCCTCACACCTTAATTCCGCTCTGTTTATTACCCAGGAAGTTTTGATCAAGTTTATGGTGTTAAAGACTCCAACATATCAACTCCATTGAAGAACAGGACAAGCTATTGTAAATATGAACCATCAAAGCATTAGCCATTTCAATGAAATGAAGCAAATCAATTGTTTTCTATAAAGGTGCCTTTCAGATCTCCTTTTTCAGGTTCTGAGATCCCTTATCAAGTTCAGCATTATTAAATGTTGGACTATGGACTGCAAGAGTAATTTTTTAGGACTTCTAAAGGGTCACTTTGCTGCTAACATGCTTGTCTTTGCATTTATTTTACTTGACCTAAACAGGGTGATTCACGCACACACAAATATACATAAACCAGAATTAATTCTGTTGCATATAATACTTGTTTGAGGCTTAACCCAGCAAAGAATTTGAGGACTTAAAGAAAATCAGAGATATGTTCAAATGCTTTTGTAAGATGGGATTAATATTTCCAAGGAAACGCATCCATTATAATGGTCTGGTTAGGATCCTCACTGTTTATCTGCAAGAAAAAACTGGGGAAATAAAAGATGTTTTCTTTGTGGTGCATCATATGCTCACCTTTGTAGAAAGCTACATCTCTAGATCAGTGGGATAGTTTCCTTTTCTTGGGTATCCATCAGCTTCTTGAGAGATGCTGCAGAAATACTGTGCCTCTCTTGTCCATATTGGGGCAATACCAACGGTTTGTACAAATATTCAAGGGATGGAGAATGCTCCATTTTTTTCTGTCCTTTCTCTGCTGGAGATGGTGATGGAATTAAAAATGGAACTTTGTTTATGTTGGATTTGTGGCTTTTGTCCAAGTAACTTTAGGTAATTTCTAAGAACTAGTTTTCCACTGAAATGTAGAAATTCCTTAACTTCAAGCATGAGATGTCCATCTCAAAGCACAAGTTTAGGTATAACTAGAAGATTAAATGCCTTCATAGACTGGGGTCAGTGCTTCCAGCCCAGCTAGCCTTTCCACTATGCTTGTAATCGAAGGCGCCTAGTGTTACTTTAACATATGCTTTCTTTGACATGCCAAAGCCCTGAGCTGCCATGTTGCAAAAAACAAGAGGCTAGAATGAATTATCTATTTCCAGTAAAAAGCAGAATTTCCTCTCTAAGACTGCACTGGCTCGAGCTCCATTATGCCCTATATACTTTCCAACGTCAGTGACAGGTTTAAGATCTGGTATTTGTGATGCTTAAGAACTAAAAACTTATGATTTATACCTCTGGAAAGACTGTATTTCTAGCTTTCTAATGGGACAAACAGAAGTTGCACCTAGCCCAGGAATGTCCAAAGTCACTGCAACTTAAAGCTATGATGTACGTTTAAATACGAAAGTTATTTTCTGTCACTTTAAAATAAGATTTTAAATAAGAGTTATATCTTTACCAATTTAAAACCAAACCTGGTAGCAATTTAATAAGATGGATATTTTTGGACAGAATATCTATAATATCATACATGCCTACTTTCCAAAGCATGCAGTAAAACAGAACTTACTGTAAATTGCTTGATTGCTTAACTTTCTTCCCAGACTCAGCTCAGTGGAGTAACAATGCTATAAAATTGGGGAGACAGGAGAGATTTCTTGTGCTTTAGTGACTGAATAATTCCAATTTTTCCACTTTCATGTGAACCTAATCTGCTTTCCAAACTGACCATCCTATCAATCTGGAGGAACTGGTTAGAAAAGAGAGTAAGCAGGGTCTGTTTTCTCTGGTTTGGTTTTTTTGGTTTTTAGCAAAACGTGCTTTGAAAGAGCAAATTCTTTTCCACAGAGTTTTCAACTGTGTACTTGAATAGTGAACATTTCTCTAAAAGAGGTAATGGTAATGCTGTTCTGACAGTAACATAAATCTACTTTTTCCTGCAAATTAAAGCTTCAAAAATTATAAATGTATTCTCACTGAATACTGATATCCTCTTACTCTTCCACCACATTTTTTCTTTCTCTTTACAACTCCCTAAATTATAAGGGAATTAAAAGTCCATTAGATAGTATACATTAACATATGCTATTATGGTTTTAGCTAGTGAGCGTGGGCAGAAGCTGCTGTGTGATATGATTTTCCATTACTGTCCTTTGAAGGCAAAACATAAAATTGTTTAATATGTTTTGCTATTTAAAAAAAAACAACAAACAGTACTAAACTTCTAAGCTATAGCACGTGGCCTATACCAGGTAAAAAAAGTATTTATTTCTAAAATATGCTCCACCTGAATTGCTATGTTGAAAAAGGCTGGTTTATCCCATGCGATGTCATGTGTGGGATACAGGTTTTCCAGACCATGTTGAAGAAGCCTTTTATAGGTGTCTATTGAATACTTTCTACCAAGGAAGTCTGACTCAATTTTTTTAAGTAAACATAGTTGCCCAAAACAAAAATAACATTTTTTAAACAAAAAATGAACATTTTTCAGTTGTGTTCCTTTTACTTTCTATCTGCCTTGAGTCAGCCAGATGAGCCTCTAGGAACAAGTGGCTATAGCCTGTGTATTTTTATGTCCTTGACCAAGTTGGTTATCCTTGCTATATCCTTATTTCACCATATGCATAGTGGCATAATGCCTCCCTACTTCATGTACTGGAAATTGGACATTATATTTAAAAATTGAAAAGTGCGCAGAGGGGCTTTGTCAAATTTGTAATGTGTTTAATTGGAAACTACTATGGCTGTACAAAATATTGCATGTCCTAATGCTATGTTTTCTACCAGTTTGAAAGGTTTTCTCATTGTACTACCAGAGATTTAGTGGGAAATACCAGGTATAAATCTTAACAGTCAAAGAAATTTACTTACAGTTGCCTTTTCTACTCTTATTGATAGCAGATTTATATCTCTGACCAGGGAAGCAGTCATCTGAATGCAGTCACGGATGATTTTAAATTAAACATAAAGTTTAAGAAAATTCTGGCTAAATGTCATCAAGATCCATCATACCAAGCTGTCTGAGAGGGTAAAGGGCACACTGTGAGCTAGGTGAAGGGCAAAGGCAGATCTGGAGCCAACACACTCCTGTAGTATGGTACAGATGCTTGGGGACATCCAGGAAGAAGTGGGAGTCTGTCACTCTGACGTACAGGGGTGGTTGTTCTCCTTTTGTGATTATCTCCTTCCCTGCTTTTTGCTCTGTCTGCACGCCAGGCTGCTGCTGCTTTTGCCTGAGCCCTTGCATCCTCCCTCATCTCTGCCTACCAGCAGCTCTGTGCATCTACTCCTTTCCTCCATCCCATCCAACCATTTCCAGGCATCCAGCATTGTGAGGTCCCGAGCAAAGGGTAAATTTTTTTCTCCCCAGGATCTAGGTCTAATTTACAGCTTTTGTTTCTGTATTAACCATAAAAGGAAAAGAACATTTCTGAAATCAATGTTTAAATGTGAATCCAAATTTAATATATGGAAGACAGGGAATATTTATAGCCATATTGTTTGTATTTTGGGATAAAAATAGCCTTTTCATGGAAAATGCAGTAGTGACCGGAATTCCATTGTTTCCCCTACGACACATACATTAAACAGTCCTAAGTGGATAATGGGAAAGAACAATAATAAGGATAACGATAGGTTACAGAAACAATTAGGTAAGGAATAACACATGACAGGTAATCCAGTCATAAATTTATAGGCATGCTGCTCTCTCCTCAGGAGCCCTGTGAGACACAGGGCCAAAGGCCAAATACATTCCCACGGAATGTGTACTGAATCACACGCCTGCAGACTGCATGTTATTATTAGAATTGTAAAATGTTATTGCTGATTTTTATATATCACACTGTGTGGTTAATTTAAAAATGTGGCTAGACAATTTATTGTGTGTTTGGGATGGCTATTTCCAATACAATTTTCTTTGATTATTTTAAAATGTGTTGTTAGGTTTAATTCTTTTTAAATGTATTTTTAAACCACAGGAGGACTCTCAATGAGGCTTAAAAAGCTCTTGGTACCTCCGCTTTGTTCTGGCATTTTGGCTTCACACTCATCCAATGAACAGTAAATGTTTGTTTTCAAGCTTGTTTTCCCCAACCCAGCAGTCCTTTTGTTAAATGCAACCAGTGCATTGCTAGTTAAGGAAATGGAGTAAAAACAATTTAAAAGTAACAGTGGGGGCAATGAGCTGGCACGTGGAGCCGTGGCGTGCCTGTGCTTTACAGAAACACTGCTCACCCCTTAGCCTGTCTTACCTGCATGAGCTGAAAGGAGCCCTGGGTTTTAAACTTCAAACTGGGATACTTACATTTCCTTTTGAGCATTGTTGGCAAATGAGAAGTAGGCAAATACATTTCATGCTACCCAGAGCTAGTATTGAAAGCTTTCAATGTCCAGAAGATGGAGTTTCACAGTATTTTCAGGGAGGCTAGTAGCCTTTTCTCCCACCTTTTGATTGATGAAGAATGTCTGCATCTGAAAGTTTTCCTATAAGCGGAAAATCTGTTTCAGATTACAGCTCTGATGAATCACCTAAAATATCCCTCCCTAAAAAGACCAGCCCTTCTTCTGCTGTTCTAGGGAGTAATTATGAGATATAATAAAATAGCTGTAATATACTGGCTTTGTTATTTCAAACAGTGAAATTAAATAAACTGAAGTCCAGAAGAAAGGCTTCAGGTTCATCTACTTTACACCTTTGTAAATCAGGAGAAACCCTGGCAGTTGCGCTGCAGAAGAATGAATTTTAGTATCTGGTGTTTCCCTGAGTGAAAGCTCTGCTTTCCCAGCTCCTGCAGGTACATGTACTTTTGCTCACTTATCCACCCTTAGTCAATGCTCCAAATCCCAAATCATGAGGAATTTTAGGTTTGGATATTTTAAAGAAAGATCAAATAGTTAAAAGGTCTAATAAAGGTCTGTAGGGTGATTTAGAGTGGGAAAGAAATTAAAGACTAAATATTATAAAGAACCTCACTTGACTTGAACCTGCAGGTACTGAGAAGATAAGGTGTAGGTGGATGCATTTATGGACATCCCCTACCTTTGAAGTCTTGTGTACTGTAAATAATACTAGAGGTGAATACTAATAGTCATCTTCTTTCTCACTCATTCCTCTTCTTCACTCTCCTATGCATCAGTGTTAACATACGTTGTTAATAAAATACCAGTTTCAGTTTGGTATTTTCAGAATCTCCTATTATTTAATCTCCTTTAAATTTCTCTCCTTTCCAAACATCTACTCTATCCATGGGAGCATGTGGTACAGTCATAACCTAGAAAGTACAGTTATGGTATAATTTTGATGTGTTTCTCATATGTTAAGATGCTCACTAATTGTCTAGCTAAAACAAATTCCAAAGGATGATATAACATCTCTTCCCTTTTTGTTGAAGTCCCTTTTGCTTTAAGCACTTGAGCCTGTGCAAAGTGTGGTTGTTCAGCGTAAATATTTCTAAGGTGAAATGCTTCTAAAAATGTCTCTTTGTCATGAACCAGCTTTCAGTTAAGTCTGAGTCATGATAGCCTGGTGTAAGGATTTCCATTAAAATGCTTCAACTCTAGGAGTTGTCCTGGTGGCTTTGTGGGAAGTAAATCAAATCGTATTTCTCTTCAGAGGAGGAGAGATTGGTGCTATCAAAACTCCAACTGTAGCTGTTTTTCATGGCAGCTTTCACTTTACCCCAAGTCGAAAGGCAAATGTCTTCATTGCATTAGTCACACTGAATAAATTGTGGAACAGGTTTTCAAAAGCTCTTAAGTGGCTCTGTTTTAACACATATTCAGATATCGTCTTTTTACTGGCACCTGTGAAAACCTGAATGTGTTTAGGGATGTTAGGAGCTGGGGCCTTCAGCAGAGCTCTGATAGTTCACTCAAACAGTCCTTGAGACTTGGAGCAAGATGTTGGGTTTGTGTCTAAACGAAGATCAGCCATCAGGAGCTCTCACCTCCGAGCCCTGTTTTCATGCTTGTAGCAAAATGAGGGCTTGGAGTAATATTCTACACCATATAGAAGCCATTGGGAGGGATGCTTTGGTGAATGCTTGTTCTCTCTCTTACTTTCAGACTCCTGGTATGCCATAAAACATCTTTCAAAGCTTTGAAGTTCTGCAGAAATTAAATGCTTTTTGACAGCTACTGTTGATGCTAAAAGACTTTCTCCCTCGGCAGCAGTAACAAAACATTTTCAATGTGAATGGTTCTAAAATCGGAGAAATAACACAGACCACTGAACAGTTTTGTTTAAAGGTTGTTTGCATGATTTGGAAAGGAGTCCTTTTACACTCTAGAAACACAGTAATTTTTCAAAATGAGATGTAGGGTATTAAATGGTTAAGACTTAGTATGGGGACAGCTAACATATCTGCCACTTCTAAGAGCAAAAATAGCATGTACCTTATTAAAAGCTGCCTGATAGGGTCAGTAGCCCAGTCTCAGAATACCACCCAAGAACAATTTCAATTTTAATAGCTTTTACTATGTATTTCATAAGCAAGCCCATTGAAATTGAGTCATCAAAGCCTCCCAGTTCCTCCAAGACAGATTTTAGCCCGAGAGCTTGGAGTAATTATCCCACTGGATGTTAGCCTGTGTAGCTATTTCAACCTCGTTCATCATTTCAAACAGCTACATACTCTGCCTGCTAATTTCATCAGATGGATTAGCCTCTCTTACTTGTCTATCTTTTCTTTTTTTTTTATTTCTGGGGGGTGAAATATTGCCTTCTTCCCCTGTTTTAATAAGCTGAGCAGGCATGCACCACTGCACCGCTTCTGCCTCCTATTTCTTTTAGCTCAGAGAATGATCTTCTGGGGAAGAGCTGGGAGTAAATGTGAAGGTGAAAACTTGGCCGATTTTACCTGCAGGCTGGAACCAGCTGCTTTCAACCCATCTGGAAATACAGTCTTGAGCCCATCTGAATTTGTCTGCCTCTCTTCAGTGTCTTCTGAGCAGGTCTACTTTTCTGCCTATCTTCCCTTTCTTTTACACTGTGTGCCAGTGGCTTTCCTGGGCATGAGACTGCATGTCTGCCAATGCAAATCATGGAGCAGCTGACTAGGTGACAGGAAAGCATCAAATCCTTCAGATTGATATATCTAATATTTGCAAGTACAGGTACATATGAATAAAAAGACTAATGCATGCTTTACAGATCTTGTGTGAAAGTACCAGAAGAAATTCACATTTGTATATCTCATCCTTTGATAAGAAACAGCCCTAACTTATCCCAAAATGTGCTTTATATAGTTCTCAAGAATAGAAATAAAGTGGATCTGAGGATAGATAATTGAGTGGAGTGAATGGAAGTCTCTTCCTGCTTACCGGTACAGCTTTTCATGAAATCTTCTTTCACAGTAGTAGATTCCAGTGTGCATCTACTTGGTACCTCTTGTACAATGCACATGGCATTTGATTTGGTTCCTCAATTTTACAGTGATGCTACACTTAGAAATATGTGGTTATAGATAAGCAAAAAATACTAACAATGAAATTTTCACATGCTTCTAACAGTGCAAATTGTCTTGCTGAATTTGGGACTCAGACTGCACCCTTGTAGTATCCCAGTCTCTATTCTGCAGCATCCTGTGGCAGTGCTACTTTTAGTTTGTCAGGTAGCTTATTTTTGCATTTGGGCATCTGTGTTGAATAGCGGAATGGCCTTAGTCTTTAGGAGGAGCTGGCTTTCTCTCTGACTCCTCAGCATCCTCAGGGATGGCAGTGTCAGCCTTTGGGGAAGAGACAGGAGGCTGCACCTCAAGGTGGTGGCAGAGTTGGAGCCAAGCTGAGCATTCAAGGAAACCTGTGTGCCTGCCTGGTTCTCTGCATGTGCTACAGCACAGCTGCTGACAAGCTGGGAGAGAGGGTGAAGCTGTTCTGGGGGGAATAGTGTGGGAGCAGAGGACGTTTGCCAGAGGAAATACTCTGCATTATGGATCTATAGGCACACCTAGGGCTAATGTAATTATGGAGAAAATGCTTCATTAGAGTATTTGTCAACAATCCTCTTTATAAGTTAAATGAAACTGTAGTTAGCTTGGTGGAGTCTGCTAGGAAAAGATCCTTCCTGGGTTGTCTGGGTAACTAGACAAGAGCCATATCATTTCAGCTGTTGCAGAATTTTAGGATGCTGCTGTTTGATCTGTTATGGTTCAGAGATCTGATCATTGTAAAATATGTTGGTTAGGCAGTAATTTAGTGTTCTATTTATCAGTAAGTTTTATTCTACTTTGCCATCATCTCAAAGTCCTTTGGCCAAATCTTGTCTTCATGACAAGTGGAAACATTCCACTGTTGTTCATTTCCTCTCCTCAGCCATGGAAGCCATACCTGTGTCCTCCATAATTTTATTGACTTAAAAGCCGGTCTCCTGGAAAAGCTACCACTTCCATGAAAGTTATTCCAACAGAACGAAAATAACACAGACAACACTGGACCAACCAAACTTCACACTTGGTCTTTAAAATATTTCATCTGACCATTCCAAAGGAGAATATATTCACAGGAAAAATATAGGGTGGCTAGGAAACAGCAGTTACTGAAAGATGTCAGTCTTGTAACAATTTCAAAAAACCCACTTTTTCTTAAGACAGAGAAAAGTTAAGTATTAAACATCAATGTTTTCAACTCATGTTATTCCCTAGTAGCAACTCACACAGAAGTTTTTAAAAAATGACCATCAACCAAATGAGTGATAGAGCAGACAGATAAACTGATATAAAATCAACTCAAATTCAATGTAAAATTATTTTATATTATCTGTAGCAGTTATGTGATTTTTATGAGACAGACAGAACTTTCTGTAGCTTCTTCCACATGTATAAAAAAAAATGAGCATACCAACTTGCATAAACAAAGAAAAAATACGTCAAAATGTTATAGAGAGGATGGAGCTCTTCTAGTGCTGTTGATTGCTGAGGAGAAAATAAAGAACCCATTAGGAATGCCTTCTATTCTTTAATTCTTTCCCTCCCCCCACCCAGCCCCTCAACCCAACCGAGGCTATTACACACATGAGGACACACACCTTCAATCATTTTATATCCTCCCCAGCACTCTACCAGCTGTACTTCACCCTCTTGCCTTTCAGCACCATATATAAACAGCACACATATTCCCCCAGGACAGTGCACAACTCTGTTTCCTCTCTCGACAAGAATCACACGTAGCAGCTGCCTGCTGCGAGCCATGCGCAGAGTCAAGGTCGCATGTGTGTCCTGAGGACCTCTTCCTTTTGTCCTCCACTGACAATTTTCCATTTGGTCTTTGCTGGGTATCACTGTGGTGACTGCTCTTCAGCAGGGTGGAGTTCTCATCTGGAGAAAATTTCAAAGGAAAAGGAATTTTATATATTTTTCTCTAATTTAAATATTTATGCTCGTTTTACTTCTTTGTGACGACCGAGTGTTTTCTTCTGAAATTCAAATCGCACGCTGAATAACTACACCTATTGCATGGTTATAAGTAAAAAGAGTCTCTTGTTTGCTTCCTATCATGTCCAGTTTGCGTAAGCTTTATATTATGCTGCTTCAAAGATTATGCTTGGAGCCATATATTGAAAGGTAAATACAGTCCTGACTATTCTTTGTGAGGTAAAATAGTTATAATAAATGTCATGGGCAAATGACACTCCCTTGAGTTAGGTCCCAGGAAAGTTTTTCTAGTAAACATTACTAATATATCTTATTTAAGTAATTTGTCATAGCCCTATGGAAGAGATTATATTGGCCTTTTAAAAGCAAGATTTGGCCCTGCCACTGTTCCGTTAATTTTGAAGTAAAATGCAATAACTTATTTCCCAAAGACTGTTTGAAAAATGTAGGGTTTAGCACTACCTAGGATGTCAAGAAGACTGTTCAGTGATCTAAGTAGACTGTAGACTGTTTTTTTTAACTGCAAGGGAGGCTTGTTTTGTGAATGTTTCTGGTAAAAAAAAAAAAAAAAAAAAAAGAAAAAAAAGATAAAAAAGGTTGGAAAAAAGGCCTGGACAAGGAACCCAGGAGCTACGTTTAAAGAAGACTGTGGAGATGTTGTGATGGGCTGATGAACAACCAGAAAAAAGAAATTTTTGTCCATATTATAAAAGGCTGTTTCAAACTTAGGAGGAAGGTTTTCTGAAGTTACTGATGAAATATGTTGTTAGGACATAAGCATAGTGCAGAGAGAACTCAGGTGCTTAAACATCCTGTTAAAGCTCTGAGGTGCACATAGGAGCCATTTACTGTCAATTCTGTGCAATGACCATGGGGAGTGAGCAGAAATGACTTCTGTCTGCTGTTGCAGGGCATTGAAGCTGCATCACTTGGAACAAATTATTTTTCTACAGGTCTGAAGGTAAGAAGCCCTTAAATTCAGTTGAAAGCTTTCCTCCATTTGATACGTAAGTTTTGGAAAAAATTTTTAATAAGCTTTTTCTGTTTCGGGGAGGAGGTAAGCAGAGCCCTGGCACATGCCTATTACAAGCAGGCAAAAAGTGTGTCTGCATCCTGCTACCTGTAGCCAACTGGCTGCAGGTCCTTGTTCAGGGGGTTTGTAGAGTAGCAGACTTCCACATTACACACCTTTATATAATCATTTTTTAGACAAGGAAAAAATTCTCAGCAAAGACTCCAAAGGATGAGCAAAAGAGAAACTATGCGTGGGACAGGATGGCAGTCCTAACAAACACTTTAACAAGGTATTTTCAAACAGAATTATTGATTATAAAATTAATTTAGCCTAGTCGTCAGTTTTAAGCTGTGGCCCCTTTTCTGAAAGTATTGTTCTTTGCTTGTGTTTCAATACGTGATAAAGCCAAACAGAAGTGACCTTTCTCCTATGTTACAGAATAACAAGAAGAATCAGGAGAAGTGCTTGACACCCAAGTAGCCTCAACAGTTGGTACACTGTAGCTGTCAGCGTGAAATCGAGTGCAAAATTGCCAGATTTGGAGTCCTTCCTAAAATTGCTTGCTCTGTCAAGAGGAAGTAAAGGACGTTGACCAGAAAAATGACACAAGACTTCCAGAGGCAATCTTTGCAGAAACTCCATTTCACCTATACAAGAACTGTATCTGCACATTGATTTGCCAGTTTAGGAAAGCCTTGTTGCCACCTCTGACTCACAACCTGCACAGAAATCCAATAAAAATCAGAAGAAAAGACCTAATAGCTTCTTTTTCAAATGGATACAGTCTGTCTGCCCAAAAGTAAGATAGACAGTCTGTCATGAGAACTTCCTACTGACATAAATAGTAAATTTGTAATAGTAACTTACTATTATCTGAGCAAAATTTTGAAGCTATTTCACAAGGGATGAAAGGACTTGCACCCTCTTGCTTTCAGTGGAGGATTTAAAGAATGATAAGTGTTGGTACTACTGTCCTCTAGATAGGTATGTATGTGAGATACATATATTTTGTCTTTGTTCTCTATAAAAAAGCATCTCATATTTGGTTTTTCTTGATATAGATGAAATCTTGTTCAACAACTTGTCCCAGGAGGAACATATTGTAGATATCTCTTAAAGTAAGAAGGAATAGCAAATAGGGAGGATAAATTTCTTCAAATTATAATATGAACAAATGGCCTTCTGCCATACTGCTTATTTAGAAATAGTAAAATATTCTGTCTTTTAAGGCATGCTATGGATTTCTCATTTTGATTTTTTTTGTTGTTGTACTTTCTGTAATCACAACAAATACTATAGTTTTGTCACCCAAATAATTGTACTGAATCAAAGGTAGTGCGTCCTTCATGAGTGGGAGCTTTAGGGGTTATCTTAACCCAACAAGACATTAATGACTCCAGTCAAGAAATAAGAACATTTGGAGAAGTAGAGGTGATATAGGAAGATCATTCTCATTGCCTGCATATGAATTAGAGGGTAAGCTGCACTCCAATTTTATAACAGACTTTAACCAAGTAAGCTCCCAGAAATGGTTTAGTCTCTCATCTTCATATTGATACTAAGTTATATTTGAAAAACTAATAGATTAGCCATGTCCTCCCCAAAGTGTTTGATTTAAAGTTCAAGCTTTTCCAACTACTATATATTACCATTAGTATAAAGTATTGGGTATTACTATCTCCTGGACACCATATTTTTAAGAATATGCTTCATGCCTCATTTACCAGAAATGTATTGAGATTTTCCTGAGCCAACATTCAAAGAATAACTTGACATTTTTCATAGCGTGATGCCATGTTTTTGTCTTTTCTTTTTAATTCCTTTGCCACCCTAAATTGGTATTTTGAATTGGTCTTTTGTTTGTTTGTTTAATTGTTTGACATCTAAAGCTCAAATAGAATTTGTTTGTGTATTGCATATAAAATATATGCATAAGAAGTTATTAGATTCTTAAAGTGAATATAGTGTGATGGAATGCATAAGAGCAAAAGAAAATTAAGCTGAATCACCCCTTTAAGCATATAAAAGGTATAGAGACAACTAATTAGTCCAATCTCATTTTGGAATGGGGCAAGTAACAGTTGGCCAGAGATTGTGAGTTTCCAGATATTGCCTGGTGGCAGTTGGCTCTTAGAAGGCTCTTGTCCCTGAAAATTGATAAGGGAAGCAGCAAGGAAAGCACAGTTACATTATGTGATGCCAGAGAGATGGTGGCTACCTAGAACAGGGGAGCGATCCTTGCTGGGGTTTCATTTCACAGACTCACGGAATCATTAAGGTTTGGAAAAGACCTCAGAGATCATCAAGTCTAACCTTTTACTGATTATGACCTTGTCAACTAGAACATAATATTAAGTACCACATCCAGTCATTTCTTAAACAGTGAATCCACCACCTCCCTGAGCAGCCTGTTCTAATGCTTGACAACCCCAGCTTTATGCAGTCAACTCACTTGCTAAAGTATGATGCTCTCCTCCAGCTAGTGCAGTAGATACCTGCGGGATCTGTACTGATCAGACTGAACTTTAGACTGAGGTACTACTGTTTAGTTTGAAACGAAGTGGGGATGGGGCAGGGGTGGGAGGGAAGCATCATTTGAATTGAAACAAAAATAAATTCTACCAGAAATCCTATATTGTTGATGTCTCAATACTGACTAACATGAGTGGTTGTATTTTCCCTGCATGAACCTCACCCCGAAGATCTGTTCCCCAGGCTTGTTAAAAATGCCTGCAGAGGCTGCCACAAACTGTTTGCATTTGGAAGATCATCATTATAGAATGGCAGAACTTGTTATGTGCTTAGTCCCTTGTACATCTTGGTGCATATATTGTCTGACATATAGTTCAGGAGGATGCCAAGATGTAAGATAGTGGGTTTAATTATCAATGCTGGAGCAATATCGTGTTAGAACATCTCCCCTTGCTTACTACCTGCCTGCTGGTAGCACTGCACAGCTTCCCTTGCTGCCTTAGTGCTCCCAAAATATTTTAACACTTCCTGCCAACTTCCTTAGGTTTTCTCTTTGTTATCACTGCTAATGGGTCCTGTTCAGCATTTCTTTTGCTGTGCTGCTCCATGCTCTCATAAAATGCCAGATTTTTCTTTCACTTATGCTCTAGAACAAAGTTGGAGGAGATTGGGGACAGAACCTCTGGAGCAGAGGTTCTCAAAGATATATTATTCAAACATTTAAGTCAAAAGAAAAAGAATAAGAGCAATTCAGATTGTAATGTGTATCAGAATGGTCATGTTGAGGTGTTTGTTAAGGATGTCTTTTTACACTTTTTCCCATCTTACAGCCCACAGCTAGTCCCACTGCTTTTGGCAGGGCTACCCATGTAAGCAGGGCAAGGTTCCCTGCTCTATTCCCACTCCTGCAGGACTAATAAGACAAATCCAGAACAGAAGAAAAGATTGTCTGATAATTTTATTCACATCAAACCTGAATAGTTCAAGCTGAGGTCTCCAGCTCCTAAGAACACATACATCACCGAGACCACAGTTCAGGAACAGAGATGAGATTTAAAAATCCCTTCAGCAGCAGATGAGCTGTAAAGCAGCAAATCACACAGCGTGAACTGCCACAGACAGCAAACAGGGAATAAACAGGGATGAGCATTGTGAACAAAAGAAAGAGCTGGGGTTAATTCAGGTTCACAGAGGGCTTTGGATCTGAACTAAAAATATATCTCTTAAATGCAAATAGAGAAAATGATAGGCATTTGCATGATTGACAGCCTTTTGAAATAGAAGTGTTGCTATAATTAAGCAATAATGTATGAGTGAGTGTACATTATGACAAATTGGAAGCTTGGTTGATTAGATTGAGCATATAAACTGTCAGTATAATTATCACATTTTAATCATTTTTCTCCATTTTTTATAACAGCATTGTCTTCAGCCTCATTTGGTGCTTATTAGATTGATATTCTAAGAGGAATTGTACAACATAAAACATGTCCTTTAACAGAATGAACTTTATATAAGACTTTAGGTATGTCCATAAACATTTATAATGATGGCTGTTGTGTCTCAACTTTTTGCCACATCTTATGTGTCAAATAATGTAGTTTTAGAGCTTTCTTTACCATGATAAAATATTATGATCTGAAAGTACTTTGTACTCAGTAAATATTCGCTCACTATATATTTTAGCTGTCACAGGGAAAACATATCGCATTATTACAGCTGAATAATGAATTAATGATACACTGCAATGATTAACAAGATGCTCAGTCAATCAGTGTGGGAGCAAGATTTTTCCATTTTCATGCAACTATGCTATAATGTAGGTAGTTTTTTTGACAAGGAAATGTTCTTTTCCAACACCCGGGAAACAGCAATGTTTTAACCAATTTAAAAGGTTTAATTTTATACCAGTTACCCTTTTAAAATGTAAACCACTGGAGAAGTAGCACGCTCTTGAAAATGCAGTATAGCAAAGAAAACAGAGCTTCTTAACATGGTCATGCTCTTATAGTCTTACCCTATCTCAAATTAGATCTGAGCAGTTCTTTCACCACTGTTGAAGTAAGAAGGTGGAACTTGGCCTGGGTGTCAAAACACAGGTCTGTGAAACAAAATTCTTCAGGTGCTTTCACCATTCCTGCCACTGGTTTGCTTCTTGGCCTTGGGCAAGATGCTTATCTGCTCCTCAGATTAGTGGCCCATTGGGAAACAGAGCTAAGCACACGTGCTCTGCCAGGATTATTGGAAAATTAATGTGCTCTAGGTCTCAGTTTACTGCTGTTAAAATTCACATTGTATAGCCTACTCCAGGCTTTGCAGCTGCTAGGAGAGAGAGAAGTGCAGAATTTGTGGCCTTTCTGACCAATGGTGAATTTCCTTATTTAAGGATAACTATCAAAGTTGACAGTACAATTGTTCAGTGAGGAATTGCATAGAACTAATCACAGCAATAGAAAGGTCTTAATTATTCTCAGATTACTTAAAATTATTCTGTGTCAAGGATTTAAATGACCTTTTCTACGAAAATGTGGAAAAGAACGGCTTGAGAAAAAATTCCAGGCAAAAAAGAGTCTTCCAGAAATCATTTCTTCTTTGCCTTCTGTAGTATATTATCTATCTCTAGCATTATCTTTTCTCAAGATACTTTGTGATATTGATAGTGAAATCTGAGATGGCAAAGTCCTCATTACTTGATTACTTTTACAAGTGGAAAATTGTCAAACAACTGACTTGAATATTTGGTATAATTTGCTTTGCCTGTATTTATTTCCTTTCCTAGGCTTTCTACAAATTTTCTTTGCAGTTGATGGTAGAAAGATTCTCAAAAATTTATATATTGTAGGCCAAATTTGAAGGATATTTGTAGAAAGTTATTTTGAATTCAGAAGGGTAAAATTCATGTAATAAACATTATATTAGTATAGAATTTTCTTGATCCTTTGAAAATTTACCTTGTGATCTCAATTTTTAACTTTACAATCCTCCAACAAAATACTTTGGCCTTCCAACAGTCTTCACTGAGTTCAAGGTGAAGATGTTATTTCCAATCTCAGATATTGCTGTCTGTGCAGAATGTGCAATTCTTAATTCTTAATTCTTCTGCTACTACTTCTAATGACCCAATTACCAGTAAAATGCATAAAAGCAAGATTTTAACATTGATTTTTTTTCCCTTGATTTTCTCAATAGTTTTCACAAACCTGAACTTAACATGCTTTTTATCACAATTATAAGGGTTTGATGTTGGATCTTACTAGGTTTGTTTAGTGTTTCAAAAGACTTAGTGAAGCCCCTTCCATGAACTTATCAAGGAGCTTCATTATGGTATGAAAATTATGTAGAAAAATTACTAGTAAATGGCTGTGTCTTGATTGGAAAACAACCTAGCAACAGAGTATCTCAAAATTCAGTATATTACTGTTGTTTTTGTTCAAGAGATTTACTCCACTAATAGAATCAAAGAGGTAAATGATTGGCAAGGTGAGGAAGCTTGCTGATGGAATCCATTAGTTAGCTTAGTGAATCATAGAATGGTCTGGGTTGGAAGGGACCTTGGAGATCGTCCCGTTTCAACCCCACTGCCATGGGCAGAGACATCTGCCACTAGACCAGGTTGCTCAGGGATCTATCAAACCTGACCTTGAACACTGCCACGGATAGGCACCCACAACTTCTCTGGGCAACCTGTTCCACAGTCTCACCACCCTCACAGTCAAGAATTTCATCCTAATGCCTGATCTAAACCTACCCTCTTTCAGTTTGAAACCATTCCCCCTTTTCCTGTCACTACATGCCCTTGTAAAAAGTCCCTCTCCAGCTTTCCTGCAGGCCCCTTTTATGTACTCATAGGTACTACAAGGTCTCCCCAAAGCCTTCTCTTGTCCAGGCTGAACAACTCCAATTCTCTCAGCCAGTTTTCATAGGAGCAACTAAGGGACTCTTCCAAGTATAGCTTTATACGACAGAATTCAGTAAGGGACAGATAAAACCTGCCTGCCCCTGACACAACATTCTGGTTACATTTTGCTTTTCCTCAAGATCACTACATAGTTAAGTAACTGCAAAAGTGCAGTGAAGATGAGGAGTGCTACCTCTTGACATTGTCAGCACTACCAGGAAAGCAGTTGTGTTGATCCTGTTAAAGGATGCATGGGTGCACCACAGTTTACAGAACCAGCATGGGGATCCATGTGATGAGACCCAGCACCACCAACCAGGTGCTGCAGGAACCCACCTCAGAGGGAGGTAATTTGGGTGGTCTAGCTTGACTCAGCATGGCAGAAAAAAAACCCCTGCACCTTACTGGGCTTCGGGTTTGGTAAAACGGAGTGTGTGCACCTGTGTGATACACTTTGAGGCTTTCACATACCCTGCTCCAAGAGCTGTGGGTATACTCAGGCTGATGGAGGCATCGCGAGCTGCCTGCATGACAGTGCGACGACTGCACAGCGCCCTGACGAGAGCTGGCTGGCCTCCAGCCACCAGGGAGCACGGGCAGAGCACAATTACACCTGTCTGTATGCATCTGTGTATACTGCCCAGCCAAAACACACCAGTGCTCTCAAGGACACCTTCTCCCACATGCTAGAAAGTATCACAAAAATAGTTATCTAAACCTGTTAGACAGTGATACTGCAGACAGTAGCTCTTGGGTATCTGAGTTGGGACAGGTAAAGAGCAAAAGGAAAATTTAGTTTTCAAATGACTGAGGAGTAGTTTCCTCACGGGTGAAAGCAGGCTCTCCGTGTTGCATATATCCCCTCATACACCAGTGCTAGCTCTGGGTCAGCACAGTGGAGAAGGTGATAGAGATCTTGTAACCTGAAAAACCATTCAGGTTTGGTTTGGGAAGAAAAAAGAAAAAAAGAGTAGGGCCTTAGATCTTTTCTTATTTTAAGGATTCTGCTTCACCTCTCAGCGTTAGAAGATTAATTTACTTTCCCTTTTGTTTTGTACCAGTGTATATTCCATAACATTAATTTATTCCTCAAGGTCTGATAACATCAGTTCTGTGTCGTCATCCAAGTGTATAGGTGATGTGTAGAAATGATAACAGGGTTGCATTTTTTCTATGCTTGATGCTTATTTAACAAAATAGCCTGCTAAGCATTCCTCTTAGATTTCTTTATCGTCTAGTTTGTTGGAAGAGTATGAAGTAATTTTCTGGCCTGTAAAAAAAAAAAATAAATTATTTCATGAATTTAGACATTAGAGAAATACCAATTTTCAAAAAGAGTAAGCAGCTTTTTTATTTTGCCATATCTTCCACGTAGGTACCTTCTGTTCTTGAGATTGCCTAATATTTTTTTGAATAAATATTTTGTTTTCACTTATACACTTGGTAAATTTTAGCACAGACTCCTGCTAGAGAAAAATGTTTTGTCCCTGCTAAAAATTCTGGAGATATCTTCAGAAGAATTTAACATTCGCATTCTTTGGCATCAATGATTGAAATCTTGCAAGAGGATGACCTTTATGTAAGGGGTGTAATTCTGTCATTCAAGTGAGCTGATCTGTAAGCTTTTCAAAACAAAACAAATTAAAAAACACCCCCAACCCTAAAACCTTTTAACACACAGTGTAGATTTTTAAAAGTTAACAACAAAATTCCCCTGGTGATGCAGCTGTTCTGAACAAGACTGGATAAAAAGCCCAGCAGGACTTTTCCTGCAGTATCTTTGGGTTGCTGAGGGACAGTTTAGTTCTGCTATTGCCAAACTTTTTAATTTCATCAAATTTAATAGATATCAAATTTATGTAGACATATAAAAAACGTTGTTTTAAACTTACTCAAAAGACTTTGGTTCCAATTTAGCCAGGTGCTTAACTCCAAGCTGCTAAGTTTCCATGAACCTTAAATGTGACCGAAACTTTCCCTATGCCATCATGCTCGTGTGCTGTGTTCAACTGGGTTTCCTGTCCTGCAGACTTCAGATAAGCCCACAGTTTCCATGTTTGCTGTTGGAACTGCATTTTTTTCTGTTTCTGAAGGAAAATGATATTATTTGCAGAGCTACATGTCTACTAGCATTAGCCAAGTTGTAAACCAGCAGAAATTCTCTTGATCCATGGCTGCATAAGGAGAAATGTGTCTGACTAAATTGAAAGAAATATGAGATTGTTCAAAAATATGTGTATATACAAGGAATGAGAAGAGCTTTGTTTTAAGTTCAGAAATACACTAGATTTTTTTACAAATGGACTTGAAATGCTTACCTACTCTCTGTCGTTTTATATAGAAATCTTGTCTTCTGTGTCTGTGCATGGAATACATCCTTCTAGACAAAGGATTTATCATCAACATATACTGTATGGAAGTAGAATTTGCCATTTGTAAATGTATGGATACAAAATATATACATTACACAAATATTTGGGAATTGTACATATTTGCTGCAAGTTTATGTTTGAAAGGCATCTATTCTGCCCATTTCTAATTATCTACCCATTTCTAATTGCAGGTTTAGGAAGCAGAATTCCATTTTCCAAATGCCTGCTATTTTTCACTAGAACTAAGTCACTGACAAGTTCTCTTTTCAAAGCAGTTTCCTATGTACTTGTACAACATTATTCCACAGATTTGCTATTGAAATGAAATACTGCAGTGACCTTTTTAATTCCCCTGACTTTTTACAATCTTTGAAATTTAGCACAACAGCAGGAGTTTAATCATATTCACTGATGTAAAAGACAAAATAAGGCACCTCTACATTCAGATAGAGATATGACCTCAAAGGTGCAGAGCCTTCAGAGACTCGCTGGAGATCCCCAAGGACAATTACAGCGATCTTGCTTGTGGTCTCCCTGCAATCTCTGACTTTGCCTCCTGATAACACCAGCAGAAATATTGCACTTACACTGTGTGCCAGAGTATTTTGTTCTTGCTGCTTGAACAGCGTTGTTTTCCTATCAAAGAATAATCTTATATTACTTTATCTCTCTGTTCCAGTTCATGTCTGCTTCACAACAGTTTCAAGGTGTGAATTTCCAAGGTCTTTGATTCTCTCACTGCTGCAAGGTCTGAGGCTTTGGTTTCATGCTTGTCCTTTTTTTCTGCCACACTATGGAAGTTCACTGACAAAACAACCTAAACCACTCATCTGCTGGCAGTTGTCTGTTCTGTCAGGGGGTTTGTCACTTTTATTGATTGATGCCAGGTGGACCAAAGGAAGGCTTTAAAAAAATCCCAGTGTGTTTATCCATTGCCCCAGAGTGACAGGGCAGATCAGCTCTCTTAAATCCTCTTCCTGTGCAGCAACCATGATGGGGTGACTGATGGAGAATCCCGTCAGCTCTGAGCTGTTTTCATTGTCAAACTGGAGTGGAGGAGCTGTATATGAGCACTCCACAAATGTCTTTTACTGCTTAACAGTGTGGGGACTTTTGCCTCTGTGTGCTCACACACACATGTTCTCAGGACAAGACTGTGAGCAATACTACACCAAGATAGTCCTTTGCATACACTTATGCTTCTTTTCTTGCTCAAATTGTGTCTTCAATGCAAACAATCATGGTAAATACTTCTAAAATTACCCTTTTTAATTTTTATTTGGTACAGCTGACTAGAGCTAGAGCAAAGGACTAGTATGAAGTGTTAATATCAGACCCCTTGACTTTTTTTGGGGGGAATGCTATCACTGTCTTATGCACAGGAAGTTCAGCACTGACCAATAAATACTGTTGTGAGGCTTTTTGATCATCTCTGTGAATTTAGTCAATAGCTGTGGTTCGGTTAATCAAAGGCAGAGACAAAAACTATCATCCTGAGCTGGCAGCTACAGGAGAAATTTCTGAGTGGACAAAGAATTGCATTGATACTGCTTCTGATCTAATTCTTTTATTGAAGGAGACTCTGCTTTTTGGGAAATTACTCAAGCATCAGTCATGAGCACTGAATTCAACAGTTGTTAACGAATGTACAACATCATCTTAAATCTTGTTCAATTTGCTTTTTGCACATCACTCTCAGTAGCACAAGCTTTTGGTAACTTCCATAATTGAAGTTAATAGCAATGCACAGGGGATGCTTAGTGGAGCTACAGAAAATCTTGCAAAACTTTTCACTTGAATTCTAGAAATTAATTTTTTTGGTCCAGAGTTTGCCATGTGTCTTAAGCTTCCACAGATTAAAAGTATGACAAGTTGGATTGTCGAGTCCTTTCTTTGATGTTTGCTCTTTAAAATTTTTTAAATGAGAAAGTTTATTAAGTGTTTGGATCAAAGAACATTTCAAAGCTGCATTTGTAGTCATGTATCTAATAGTATTGTTCTAAATGAAAATTTGATTGCCAATCAAGGCTCAGCATCAACACCATGAAGCTTCTTTCATTGGATTTAACCAACTTAAAGTTTTTGATGAACAAATGACAAGTCTTCCTAATCTGGTAGTTTTCAAGTTAATTCACAAAGTAAGACTAAATAGGGAATAAATTTGAGCAGCTGCTCAAAAGTTGCAGAAAAAGAGTTTAGCCATCTTGGGTAAATTACTCCTTGCAAATTATTTGCTCAGCTCAAGTTCACCATTTTTTGAGTGATGCTTTGTGGAAGTTCAGGTTGCTGAACTGGTCATCTTACAGCTAGCTGATAAAACTTCTGAGAGAAGCCAAATCACATGTTCAGCCAAGATACTATTCATAGAATGACAAATGAAGTCATTTGTCTGAGGACACTTTTCTTGATGAGATTTTGTTTGACCAAAAACTGCTTAAAAATTACATTAGTTTAGCAATACTTCCTGTTAAACTCTACATTCATACGGGGATCTTTAGCAAGCCATTTGTGGCCCTTCATTACAAAATTTACTGCACAATACTTTATGTGCTTCCATATCCTTCGCATAAAGCACTATACAGTATTTTCAATAAAATTTGTGTGAGGTGTTTTACAAAACTCCGTCTCAGCAATGGGATTCCATCAGAAAGAATGAGTATCATAGTGTTAGACTTTCATTTTCAAGGATTTTCCCTGTAAATGACTAAATCATTATTCAGTTGAGAGACAACTCACAGTAAACAGTGCATTGCTTCTAGATGTATCACCTGTGATCAATAGGTTCCCTTTCTGCCTCAGCACTTGTTAATATTGTATATGGGTTTGATTAAATGTTTAAAACCATTTTTTAAGTGACAGAATTAAAAAGGATGGACTCGTTACCAAAAACATTCAGCTTTTAATGCCAGGCTAGAAAACATTTACTGGTACTATATCATCTTAGGATGTGACCTAATCACATCTAATAACTTATGTCAGACTGTCCTTCATTAGTGTGTGGATAGGAGACACATGATCCAAGGGAACTCTACGTTTTCTGAAAGAGGTGGCACAGATGAGATCCCACCACACTGCTATTTATTCTCTTAATTCAACATCAACTAGAAAATCTTTTTATTAACTTTTATGATTGCTTCCTTTTGAAATTTTATTTTTTCAATCTCCCTTGCTAGTCTGACGTGCCCTGAGTCTCAGGTTTTCCACAGAACTACCAATGCCATGAACGTGCAAAATTATACAGGCAGACCCACTGCTTGGGTTGCCTAAGTATTTGAGACAATCAGAAGCACTTCCAGCTTCATTTGGGAAGTGCCTGTGTTTTTGGATGCCACAGGGCAGAAGTCAGAGGTCAGTGTTGAAGGCTAAAGTTTGCGATTTTGTGATGTATGTTGTTATTTCTTGAAAGTAGGTGTAAAACCTTTATTTGCTTTTTTCCCCTTTTTGTTGTCAGGATGCTAAGACACTGTACCCCAAAAAAACCTGTGAGAAGAACTTTTATGGGGGGTCCGTGTTGCAGGACTCAGAGCCTGGGTAAGGCAGTTCCCTTGTCCATTCATGTTTGGTAGCTGTATTAAATCACACAATCACAAACTGTGTTTTCTATAAGAACTTTGTCTCCTTTGCTGCATGGGCAGCATGATGGTCACTTCAGAAGTATGTTTAACATTCCTTTTATCCTCTGTTTTCAGAGTATGGTCTCATACTGTGAGTACACACAACTTCAGTTTGACTTTACAAACCTGGATTAGTTTATCTTCGCGTTTGCTGTGTAGCGAAGTCGTTATATCCCCATTTAGGAAAGGGAAATGAGGTACACAGGGATTTAATTTAGAAGTTTGTGACAGTAAGGCCCTGGTTTGCTCACTGTAACATATTGCATCTCTGAAGCTCATCCCTGTGGATTGCAGCTGCAGCTGTGATTGGTCAGTGGTTCTGCTCCCATCTAGCATCCACGGTTAAGAAACTGGTTTTATGGACTTTGCTCAGTCTGATTAGAATTCTTGATGTAGAACCAGAGACAGAAGCAGTTTCCTAAGGCAGCACTGAAAGATCTTATCTACAAAACTATTTTTTTCCGCTTTTTGGAGGCCTCTGGATTTATTAGTAAATGCCTTCCCAGTTTGATTGTAAACAAGACTAGACCATACTTTATTCATTTTGGCAAATCAGTTAAATGACTTTTCCATCACACGGCTTCTTATTTGATTTAACAATTAATCATATCAATGTGGAAATTGTACTTCAAAATGTTGTTGCTGAAGCTGGCAAAAAAGCTCAGCTTGGCCTTGCCTCGGAGGCTGGCATTTTAAAGAGAACAGACTCCTTTGAACATGCCAGCTTGAACAAACCCAACGCCACTGCCAGAGGCAAACAGCTACTACATACTATTCTTTACCGCAGCCTTCACTCTCAACATCTGCTTTTCCATCCTGGTTTTCCCCACTTGTCCTTACTTTACCTTCTATCCTTAAAAAAAACAATACTAACCTAAACTAGAAAACTTCCACTGCATCCTTGTCCCAGTCTGTATATTTTTCCCATATCCATTTGCTCCTGTGTTGCTTATTCAACATTTCAGATTGAAGACTCCTTTTAATCTGCCGAACCACTACCAGGAAGGAAAGTCACTAGAGTGACAGGACAGACTATCTCCTGGTCTGGTACTGCCATTTCCAAGAATGCCCGGTTTCATTTGTCTAGGCCTGGGCCAAAGGGAGTTGGCACCACTGACCTTTGAGGATGCTGTCTGCAATCTGCAACATTTCTGTGTGCAAAGAAAGTGAAACAAAGGAAGAATTTGAGGAGATTCAGTGGCCAAATTAAAGCAGTGTGACTTCTCCAACCTAAAGGCTGGCCAAATGGCAGGTGTTTTTTCCAAAAGGGCAGTAGAAAGAATTTTTTTAAACCATATTCAGGAAAAGTTGAAATGGTTGATGTTATCCGGTTTGATCCCTTTCATCATCATCCTCCTGTCTCTCGGTAAACTCAGCTTTAATTTCCTTCTGGCTTTCTGAGTGGTCCCAGCCACCAGCAAGAGTAGACAAGCTGAAATGAAAGGATCAAACCAGAAGTAAGGACAGGTACCTATGTGTCAGGAGGGGCTCTCATCCCACCTGCCCTGTGCAAGGTCAGACCCTCTCAGCTGTATCCATTTAGGACACTGTAGAGACATGCAGGTTTTTTGCTATTTTGCTATTTATTTTCATTGTTATTCTCAGCCCACATGATTCATCCTCTGAATGTTGAAATGCTTATTTTCAATAATGAATATTTCAGCTACTGAGATAAACAGCTCTCATTTTAAGGAATTATATATAGAGCTTGGTTGCACATGTTTCACTTCCAGATGCTTGCCAAGTGCAAGGATGGCTGAACTTTACAGTTCAGAAGCCGCAAATCAGGCCCTGAAAGTCAGGAGACTGCCTTTAAAATAATAGAATCTCAAAGAATAATCAGTGTTGGCAGTATTAATTTGCTGCCTGGTTTCTAAGCCCTTGGGGTTTCTATTTTCACTTTGCAAATCCACAAGGACAGAAACTTTCGTGTTTTTTAATGAAAGAAGAGATGGGGTAAGCACAGGGTAAAAAGCGAAGAGACCATGAGAGTTGACAAGACTGACAATGGCAGGCATGCTCTGCAAATACACTGAGAGATGAGACTTGATCCCAGCCTTTGTGGCTTGCACAATGCCTTGAGAATTCATGCTGGTCTCTACAGCAAGCACAGTTCAGCACCAGAAACCATCTGCAAAAAGTGTTGAAAATTGCCCCCAAAATTTCTTAGGTTTCCTTGGTATGCAACACAAGTATTTTTATATACTAGCATAATTCTGAAGATTTTTTTTTTTGTTCTCTTTATACTGCAGGAAATGCTTAGAGGTAGAATGGAAAGGTAAATGTACGGCAGAGACCCTTGTTCTGTTCTCTACTTTTATATTGCTGGCTATAGTGGGGTGTTTCTCTGTAACAGGGCCTCCTGAGATTCTCAGTGTGACTTTAAAGCCTGATGGGGAAAGGAGGTAGTACATAAACAAGTGTAGGTTCCCCAGGTAGCTGTGTCTCTACTGATGTTCTCTGCTTGGAGCAGTTGCCATTCCTGTACTCGTGAGGGGAGACTAGTCCTACATTGACAGAGCTACAACAGCCAACAAATTTTGTGAATAATGCATCCTTTCCACCACAAAAATATATTTTCTAGCTTTCTTCTCTGGTCTCTGTTGTTTCTTAGCCATTCATGTGTTTGTAGGGGAAGTGCTACAGGGCTGGAAAGGAGCTGGAACAGCACTGAAATTTCTTGCTCTTGAGAAGGAATGTGTCCTCTGTGGTGTGCTGGGTATGAAAACACATCTGGGAAGAGAAAGGAGTGAAAGGCACAAGGAGATGGGCTTATAATTTTGGGAAGAGGACTATCTGACAACCAAGCCAGAAGATGGTTGGGAGGGAAGAAAGGAAAGGAGTAGGGCTGGACATAAAAACTGGAAATGTTCCAGTGGCAGGAGTGTAGGGACTCCCTGCATAGGAAGCAGGACACTGAAGTCTAATCACAGTTCTGCCATTTGTCCTAAGTGATCTTGAGGAACTCACACTCATTTCTGTGACTGTTTCTTCACCTGTGAAAAGGAGAATAACAGACAATCTCATTTCAAGTTTATGAAAAATCCAGGGGTGGTATCATCATTGTTAACATTAGGTAGGTACCTCTGTCAGGATTGTATCATTGAAAATGTCACTCTAAGAGCCACTTGGAAGTCAAAGTTGCTGCCTGCAGAGTTTTCCTTTGTTCTTGGTGTATCAGACGGTCTCATCAGCTCAATACTATTCCATGTTGCTGTGCAATGAAAAAGCCCAAACTGCCCCTTTACTGAAAGGGATATAATCATTTGCCTGTTCCTGTACAGACTGCGTGTGACCATTTGAAGCGCTCTCTGGAAATTCTCTTTTAAAAATAACAATAAGCCATATTGGTTTTTTTCTCCTTTATTGTACAAGCATGGCACAAATCTGTAAGACCCTTGAAGTGTTGCATAGGTCAGCCTATTCTTTATGCTCAGTGACAGAGCAGCACTTCAATGTTACTCATTTTTATTGTACTCAAAGTGGTTCTATGTACTTGACATACATAAATGATTATGGTCCTTCCCTGAGAAGCTGCATGGACACTGTATGAAGCACAGGAGGAAAGCAGCATGCAAATGCATAACTACTTGTACTGTTTTTCTTTCTTCTAGGTTACTCTTTTTAAAAACAGGAATGCATTAGAAGAGTGTGTTTAATAAATACCTTGGGTTGAGACATCCTTAAACGCCCTTCCATTTTATTTAGAAAAAAAACGAAAAGAAAAAAAAAAAAGCAGGTCTGCAGGGAAGCTGAGGGACTCAGATATGGAAGAGATCTGGTATGTCATTATGTCAGGGTTTCTAGTGTTACCTAGAACTTTTTTGCAGCTCAAGGGAAGAAACTTTCCAACTGGATAAATAGTAACCTTGAAAAGGCAGTAGACAAAACATGCTAAGTATAAGATATGAAAAGAGATCAGCAAAATAACCTCTGGCTTATGAGTCCAAAAGTGTAATGATAATATAAGCTTTTGACTTGTCAAAAGTCAAGTTCAGTTACACCATGGAAAGGCTTAAAATGTATATACTGTAAAGTACAAACCCAACGTCCTGAACAGGCCCAAGTCAGAGGGTTTGAATGCAAGATTTGGCATCTGGGTTAAAGAGCATGGTGTCAAGTATTGGACTATACCTATTTTCTTTATGACACCAGGCAGTTAAAGAATGGCTAATCTACCTGTATTTAAGAAGGCAGCAATAGATTTGGAAGGCATTTTAGTCCCAGTCCTTTTTGTCTCAGTCTTTACACCGAATTTTTAAGGAAAGAATAATTCTTACAAAATGGAGGCAAGTATGAAGAGATAACTGCTCTCCATCATCTTCCAACAGTCCTGGCTCTCTGGGAAGGTCCCAGATGATTGGAGGTTGGCGAATGTCACCCCAATCCACAAAAAAGGCTGCAAGCAGGACCCTGGCAACTACAGGCCTGTCAGCCTGACCTCGGTGCCTGGCAGGGTTATGGAGCAGATCATCCTGAGTGCAATCACACAGCACCTTCAGGATGGACAAGGGCTCAGACCCAGCCAGCATGGGTTTAGGAGGGGCAGGTCCTGTCTGACCAACCTGATCTCTTTTTACGATCAGGTGACCCACCTGGTGGATGAGGGGAAGGCTGTGGATGTGGTCTATCTAGACTTCAGCAAGGCCTTTGACACTGTCTCCCATAATATACTCCTGGAAAAGCTGGTAGCCCATGGTTTGGACAAGTGTACCCTCTCCTGGATTAGGAGCTGGCTGGAGGGTCGGGCCCAGAGAGTGCTGGTGAATGGAGCTGCATCCAGCTGGCAGCCGGTCACCAGTGGTGTTCCCCAGGGGTCTGTGTTGGGTCCAGTCCTGTTTAATATCTTTATTGATGATTTAGATGACGGGATTGAGTCCATCATCAGCAAATTTGCTGATGACACCAAACTGGGAGGGAGTGTCGACCTGCTGGAAGGCAGGAGGGCTCTGCAGAGGGATCTGGATAGACTTGAGAGATGGGCTGATTCCAATGGGATGAAGTTCAATAAAGCCAAGTGCCGGGTCCTGCACTCTGGCCACAACAACCCCCTGCAGCGCTACAGGCTGGGCACAGAGTGGCTGGAAAGCAGCCAGGCAGAAAGGGACCTGGGGGTACTAATTGACAGGAAGCTCAACATGAGCCAACAGTGTGCCCAGGTGGCCAAGAAGGCCAATGGGATCTTGTCCTGTATCAAAAATAGCGTGGCCAGCAGGAGCAGGGAAGTGATCCTTCCCCTGGACTCTGCGTTGGTGAGGCCACACCTTGAGTATTGTGTTCAGTTCTGGGCCCCTCAGTTCAGAAAGGATATTGAGGTGCTGGAGCGGGTCCAGAGAAGAGCAACAAGGCTGGTGAAGGGACTGGAGCATAAGTCCTAAGGGGAGAGGCTGAGGGAGCTGGGGTTGTTTAGCCTGGAGAAGAGGAGGCTCAGAGGTGACCTCATCACCGTCTATAACTACCTGAAGGGAAGTTCTAGCCAGGTGGGGGTTGGTCACTTCTCTCAGGCACTCAGCAATAGGACAAGGGGGCACGGGCTTAAGCTCCGCCAGGGGAGATTTAAGTTGGATATCAGGAGAAAATTCTTTACAGAGAGAGTAATGAGGCATTGGAATGGGCTGCCCAGAGAGGTGGTGGATTCACCATCCCTGGAGATTTTTAAACGCAGATTGGACGTGGCACTGAGTGCCATGATCTAGTAAATGGACTGGATTCGGACCAAGGGTTGGACTCGATGATCTCGGAGGTCTTTTCCAACCCAGTCGATTCTATGATTCTATGATTCTATGTTTGATTTCAAGACAAAGAAAGCACTGGAGATATAATCCCTGTGAAATTCAGTAAAGCATTCAGAAGTCTGACAGATGGGAAACAATAATAAATGAAGAAAGATTGACATTAGTAGGGGAAATGATAAAACAGGTAAAGAGTGAAGACATTAGGTAATATTGAAGAGGAGGCTGGAGGAAGATTATTAATGAAGCTTCTCTGGAAATATTCTGAGATGAAGAGGTGACCTATGGATGCCATTTGGTCATACAGTTCTGTAAACGTGTCCATGTTGTAGCCATGGAAAATGCAAGACAACATCCAGAGAGGTGTTTTCCACAAAGATGGAGAATCCATACCATCATCATTAGCCCAGGAAAGATCTTATGTGAATCACTGTGTAATTTTGGCCATCCTTGTTCAAAAGAGATGATTAAAAAGTAAAGAAGCTCAGGGAAGAGCTAGCAAGGTGATGATGAAAATGGAGACTCCATCTGGAGAGAGGGATCTAAAAGAGTTTTTTACCGCTGTTTATAAATGTGTATTTGGTACATGAGGGAAAGAAAGACAGTACTATTTAACTAAAAAACGGATTGAAAACTTCGAAGATAATTCTTAACTCTTTAAAATAATCTGAGTTGGGAAGGGTCTTTTGGTCAAAAAAGTGAAAATCTTAATTCTCTGTCACTTGTTGGCAAGGATTATGTTATGTGACTGTGTGAAAAGACGGGGAATGAACATGGTATTTCTCAAGGTCCCTTCTGTTACCCTTCCCCACACAGATCTCCAGCAGCTCTTCTGATTGAGTTATCTTTGAGGAACATAGGAAGGAATGGTTATTTATAAATTTGGTTGTGAGGTGACATATTGTTATTGTTCATCAGAGAATAGAAGAAATTCCCCTTTCCTGGAATTACCCACTTGAGTCTTGCCCTAAAATTATTTTCCAGTCCTCCAAGCACTACTGGTGGGAAATGGCAGTAGGTCTCATCCCCTGTCTTCTGCTGAGGGTTGCATGGGGAGTTATTTAGCATTTCAAAACTCATCACAATTCTGGATATGCGCAGTTATTTCCCTCTTTGGGAAGAAATACAGACATTCTAGGGTGAAAATAAAAACCAACCAGTGGGAATGAATACTGAGGGGTCCTTCAGAAGCAGCAGTCCTCACATATGCATAAGCTGGAAATAATTAGTTTATTACAAGCTGATGAGCTAATTCAGGCTGTGACCACCTTGTTTCCTTCTGGAGTGGGATGCCATTGCTTCCTGGGACCACCAGATGCCAGACTTTTACTGCAAAACCTCAGCTCTCTGACTGCACAATGGAAAGAAATGTTTTATGTGCTTACATTTTCCTGAATCCCTTCAGTTTTGTTTCATGCAAAAGGCTCGTAAGCCTTTTGAGCACCACACTTCGTGCTTATTTTTAAGTATGTACTGTAACTTTTTAAGATAATTTGAAAACTAATTGTAGGAGGTCACTACAAAACGGCCTCTTTGTAAACTACTGCCTTCTCCGACAAGCCGGTAATTTGAATTTCTTACTTCAAAATCATAATGAAAACTGGGCAGTTAGAAAAAACACCAGTAACACTTGGTACGGGGAAGCAGCAAAACGTTCATATTCAATAGTTCAAAATCATTTGCATTTAACAACTTAACTGTCTTACACAGACAGCAAAATAATTACAGCCACTCTTATTCGCAGAAATGTTCTTAAGAGAAATGCTTATTCTAATGTTTTTTTCGGTAATTTGAGCTGTAATTATTTCATAGTTCTCCTTTCTAATATACACATATTTTATCTAAATTTTACACTTTAAAAATGCCCCTACTTTTATTTGATTAATTCCTAAATTCAGTTATTGTAAAATTATGCAATTATGTTTTTCCTATTAGAGTTATTAACATTCTCCTTCCTGTTGCAGAATGTATTATTTTAACAAAGCATGCATTGGTTTATAAAATTTAGAAATATTGAATTAATTTGTAATGAATTGACCATTTAGTGCAGAATGGAAATATTGAACTATGAATCATCCACACTGGGCCAAAGAGACAGCACATTGCGCCATAAGCATGAAGAAATATGCACAAGCACAAACACAAATAAAAGAAATATAATTTTGGTTAAAATAATGTAATGGAAATGCAGCAGTATAAATAAACAGGCACATTATTTTGTTACAAGCAGCAGAGATTTGTTTTCAGTTGAAGTTGCTTTGCATTCTTTAAAGGGAATACCAAATTGTAAAGTGTAGTATTATTGTAGATTTTTTTTTTAATCTCTTATCCTTGTGTATATAAAACATCTCCTGATCAATGTGATGTCAATTGTTAAAGCTTTCAAAAGGAAACCTTCCAGGTAAAAACCATACAAACAAATTGGGAAAAAAAATATATTCCCCCCTATATCCTCTCCCTATATAAAGGCAAAGAGTATGCAAATATCATAAGGCATTAATAAAAAATCATGACAGTTAAAGCAAAGGCTTTCATTAATAATTAAAATACAAATTATGACAGAACACAATGCTTTATTCTATCTTGAAATTATGTTGGTCTACAATTATGATAACACGGGTTCTCAGTTTTGTATTATTTTGTGGAAAAAGAAAAAGGTAACGCAATATTGTTTGGGTACTGGCAAAGAGAGCAAAGTGATATGAAATATTTACTATAAAGGCTTCTCATAAAGTGCATGTATTGTTGACATATAATCAAATAAATAATATTTCCATTATCATAGTTCAACGATGATCAGAACTTTGAATTCAATTTCTCTCTTAGTGTAAAAATGTTAAATACAAGAAAATGTAATTTACACCAGAGTAGTCCGGAGGCCTTTTTATCATCATCTCTCAGTGTAGAATCAGGATTTATTTGAACTTGACTGAATCGCCCATGGATAGCAGAAGTCACTATTTGTTCTTGATTCAAGAAAAGTCTTTTTCTTGACATGAAAATGTCAAAAAGTTTCATAATGATAGTTTATGATGTCATTATAATTCCCCTCCATTCTTTAAAAACAGAGCACTAAGTCATTCCATTACACTGGCTTACGCTTAATCTTTCCCTTTTTCTAAAAAAAATTGACATATTTATCATTGATTTTCCAGCAGATGTTGTAGTGGATGCCCTTTTTTAAAAAGTACCTCAGTTAATCTGACCTCTCTTAATGATTACTCACATATCCTTTAGTAAGTGAATAAAACTTTTCTTTCACAGATAGTAGGTACTTAATCCTCATTATTGAGAATATGCTGAAACCTTGAATACTTGTCAAAGATTCATTTTATAATCCTGAGGTTGGTTTGCCATAGTGATTTACACTGGGGCTGTGCTTGAAGTAATTGATTCATTCCATACTTAAAGTCTACTACTGTCATTAAAATGACAGTACAACACTTGCTGTTGCAATTTAGATTTACTTGAAAAAAAAAAAGGCTTAATTCTCTCCTGGAAATACATGATATTGAAACAGAATAAATCATCTTATGTGTCAAAATAAAATGACAATAATTTGATTTTTGTTCTCAAAATATTAAACTAGAAACATATTTAAAACACAAGCTAGCTGTTGAGAGGTTTGATGGAAGTTTAGCCTGCAATGGTATGAACAATGTGTTCACATCTTTTTTGTTACTTTATTTGCTTCAAAGAGCATTTTTTAAAGCATTTTTAAAATCTGCCTTTGAAACTGAGTTTTAAGGTACAGCTCCTATAGTTAATCAGCATGTCAGATGCAATGCCCCTTGATGCTAAGCTTTTATAATACATCAGACTGTAATTTTGGTCTGTCGGTGAAGATGCTACACATGAAAGCATGTGCAGATTTACAACGACTCCAGATGAAACTGTTCAGGCTGCTTTCTCCTAGTATATGTTGTCTTTTCTGAAAAACAGAATTAAATGCCAAGTGTTTTGCCAATTCCTCACACTGACAATGTGACATGCAGCTTTCATTTTCTTGAGTGTGTTTGACGAGGGGATTAACTAAGTGCTAAGGTACAGTAGATCCCTCTAAAGGACACAGTAGTGTTTTCCCCTGTAGGTCTCAGTTTTGCAAAGCTGTTCAGGAAAGAATTCCTGATGAAGGCACTAATTGTTGCCCAGAAAACTACAGTAAGTTAAAAGTTTTATTTGATACGAAAAAAAAAATAAAAGGTTATAAATGAAAAAAAAGATTCTGTGCAACTCTTCCAGTAATATCTTGTCATGTTAATTTTAATGAAGCTTCATTAAAGTTCTCAGATACGTAAGAAAGATGATTGTTGTTAATTAACATTGTGGTTCTATCCACAGCTGAAAAACATGCTGTAAAATGTTAATAAGAGGAAATATTCAAATATGACTGAGATGGAGGGAGACAGTGTGAAAGAATTAATTAAGCCACAAAAACTGCATCATTGATAGTTTAGTAAACTATCAGGAGACAAGAAAAAAATTAGGTTACAGTTAAATAGTATCCTTTCCAACCTTGATGTGCCTGAGTAGCAGACCACATGCAAAAGCAGGAGGTCACTTAGGACTGAATTCTGACCATAATAGCAGCTCACACTCCTCCCACCGAGGTCTCTGTGTTTTCTGTGCTTATTCAAGGACAGAGCAGGGTCTCCATCATTTAGGACATCCTTTGCACAGCACAGTTAAAGAGAATAATTTGGCCCTGACTGTAAGATCATTCTTGATCTGGGAGGGCTAAATTTAGCTCTGCATGTGCCACAATGTAGTACTTTGCTGTGATAAAATTTGCCTTGTTTCCACTACCGTTGAATCAGGCAAGTGAAAAAAAATTGCAGCTATCTCAGTGTTTTCACAAAGATTATATTGAGTGGGCATGCCACTGTTCCAATAGTTGATATACTGTTAGTATAGATGTAAAAGGAAAAAAATCAAGTGATTATTTCATGGCTTTAAAGGCATACTGATTTTTGCCTGTTTATGCAACCTGAATTCTGCAATTCAGTGTCCTTTTACTTTAAGGACTAGGGTTCTGTATATCTATATGCAGGACAGCTTTAAATAGCTGATTTTTTTTCTTGTGCCTGACTGGGCCTCCAGAATCAAGTCTTGCAATTGAAGTTTTAGCAAGAAGGAAAATATCCCTGTCAAACTTACAATTGCTCATGAAGAGGACCCTACACTATAAATAATCATAATTGTTGGGGCTGAGAGTGCTTAACCACTGCAATGCTATATCATTCTTCATCTAAAATCTTTTATGACTTGATATCCCATCACAGAAATATCAGATATTTCTTCAACAAATATCACCTCTAACTAAACCACCTGGTTTTGGTGTGGTTACAAGGTTTTGATGATTCACCTAACTATTTCTCTTTAAATAGGTTCTTCTGTTTCTGAATCAGAGAGAAAAAGTTGCAAGTAATACATCCTATTAGTGGTAGATCTAAAAGACCCCACATAATGGGGCAAATCAATTTATTGAAGGAACTGGTAATCAAGAAAAATAAGTGTTTTGACAGTATGTTCCACAGGTCATTGAATTTCATTTAAGTAATCTTCTAAAGAAATCTGCTAATTTGGAACAAACACTGTCTTGGACAGATCTCTTCTTCATTCAATGAGAATTCCAAAGAGTTTACTTTGCCTGAAATTTAAGCGCTTTATCGGCCAATGTTAAAATCATTTTGTGCTGATATAGATTTATAGCAAATGCTCTTAAAGTATGCAAAAAAAAAAAAGGTAGCCAGAAATGAACTGATTACAATTACTCTTTGCATTTCTGCAATTAAACCCATAACTAGAAAATACTGCTGCCATTTAATTCTCTAGGAGATGCTTTGTTAACTTGCAGTTGATAATAATGCAGTGCTTTTTCATTGAAACTCTTCTCTTCCTTTTCATCAGAAATATCAGTAGGAAACCTGCTCTGTTGTGTTGCTTGCAGCATTAGAAGCACACTCCACCAATTACCTTTATAAAAAAATACAGATGTTGCCAGGAAGTTTGGGGTTGGTTTGGTTTGTGTATTTACTAGCAACTGATGCAGTCCTTTGCTGTGCATAACAGCTGAGTTGTGTGTTGTAAGGGCACTGTGTGTCTTTAAAAAATGTATTCTTTTTTGCCTGAAGTACATTCAAACCTCAAGGTGTGTATGAGAGGGGACTGCCCTCGTACTAGGGCATAGTACCATATTTTTGTAACTGTTATTTGGAGAAGACAGGGGTTCAACCTGCTCCACAGAGTGATTTGATGAGTGAAACTTTCCTAGTGGGAGAGGGACATTTTGCTACTGGCAAATAGTCTCCACATTCACAAAGTTAGAAAATTATCACTTTAGGAACAAAGATGCTACGTAGTAGGATGTGATACAGAATATGCTGATCATAAATCACAAAGCAGCTGAACTAATCTGCACACAAGGAAAATGGCACTCTAATTTTCTGTTGAAAATCTAGACAACATTCTCACCTTGCATTTCACTGCACTGGTGCTGCTCTACAAAGGAGAAGAAAACTGATTAGCAAAGTGTTAATCCAATAATTGTAACAAATAATTAGCTTTGTAATAATTAGACAGAGAAGCATATAGAATAAGAATTACATCAAATATGAATTCTCTCTATTCTCCCTCCCTATCGCGTTCACAATTCAGTATTTGGGTACAAATATCTTTATATGAGATGACAGACAGTGATTTCTTCTCTTCATATGAAAATGTTCTAAATACATAAATTGTAAAGCTAATACCATTGTGAGCTGAACACTCAACAAAAATAGCAAGGCCAAGATGTTTTCTTTGACCTTCTTTTCTTCTCATTATCCCTTCCTCAGGACATTCACTCCTTGTTGTGACTCTTTGTAATTTCTCTTTTATTATAAATTGTTAATATAAAAACGCGGTGGCTCATGAAGCTTCGGGTATAATAAATGCTATTCATGTCAGAAATAAAATCAGATTGACATGCCAGAAGAAAACACTTTTAAAGCTGGTGAATATTCAGCTCCTGATAGGATTCCCTGCTGCTTAGACCATCTCGCCTTAATGTATTTCTTAGGTGTTTGTCAGCTAGAACATCTACTGTTGCAGTTTCAATGTTGCTTAATGAACGTTGCTTAAAAAACCATTTTATATTTCAAATTTTATGTGGACATTTGTACTTGTGTTGAAGCCATGTAACGAGACTGACAGCTAAGAAGAGTGCAAAATGTTTGAAGCAGAAATAAACTGGAGATAGCTTATCTGACCAAGGAGGACACAACCACCTAGCGCGGAGGCTGCCTTGCAAACTCCTGTCTTGATGAACTTCACCGGCAATCCTTCAGTAAGAGACACCCTTAGCACAAGATCAAAAGGACCACATTGCCTCAGTCGGGGCCTGGTTCTTGCATTTGGGGCTCCAAGGACCGAGAGCTCTTATTCCTTATAATCTGTCACTCCTTTTTTGTAAAACTCCTTCTGCTGAGACCAGGCAAACTCCTCAGGGGTTCGCAGACCTCCCTCAGCAGGTTATGTCTGTGGGAGAGTCCCTTGTGTGTCCCCACCCCTGTCACCTCTAAAAGAAGCTGCTTCAGAGTCTCCCCTCATTTGCATGGAGAGATTTAATTTCCATCCCTTAAATATGACGAATTGCAGAGATTTCCTTCAGTTAATGCTTTTAACAGCTCCCAATAAACTTCATTAATCAGGCCAGCTCTAGGCCCAACGTGCAGCCTGGAAGCAGCTAATTTGCCTGATGAGCCCGCGACTTTAGTGAATAAACAGGTGGATAAGCCGAGGGTTTTATGGCCTTAATTACACTCTAATCAGTTCAGCACTTGGCGGCCAAAAGGGAAGAGGGAAAAAAGAGGTGGCGGCAGAAAGAGCATCGGCAGCCACTACTCAGTCAGCTCTGCCCTCTTGCTTCCCCCTCTCCTCTCCTGCTTCCAGTCTTTGTCTCTCTTCTCCTTCTTTCTCCGCTATCTGTCCCCTTTTTCTCCTTTCTTTCCACCCTCCTGTTTCCTTCAAATGAAAATCATCATCTGATGGAGAGAGGCTATTTTGTGCTTTCTTTCCTGCTACTTGCTGCCTCCCCTTTTCCTATCTTTTTTATGTTTCTCTGTCCGTACCTCATTCCTTCTCTCCCCTCTCCCCTGCCTCTGGGCCCTGCTCTCCCACCACCTCCATCCCTCTCTCTACTGCTACATATTCTCCCTGTCACAGTTAGGCCGCCTGACAAATCACTTCAAGGGCAGCCTAACTTTGAAGGACAAGACAAAGCTTTAGCATATGGTCCAATCCCCAGATGTTTGTCTCTCTCTCTTGCTCTCTCTCCCTCCCCTCTAAGAAGGGCTACTTGGGAAGCCCGGCTTCTTTTTGTTCATCCTCTCCTCCCTCCCCCCAAGTTTTGGTGGGGGGCTCTAACTAGCAGCGAGGGCTGCTGTTCCCTTTACAGCCTCCCCGCGGGGGAAGCGGCGCGGGGAGCGGGGAGCAGCGGTGCTTTTTCTGAAGCTCAGTGATGTTTTTCATGGCATGGGAGGGGCCGTGGCAAGAGGATACTCCTGGGTCTGGTCGGACCTGCCTGGCAGCGTCATGCCCGCTCCCGTGCCGTCGAGGGTGGCACGGCTGGGAGCCGGCGGGATGCTGCCGCGGTCCCCGGGCACCCCGCCGGGAAGGAGAGCCCGGCTGCTGCTGCCCCGCACGGAGCACCGCACTCCCGGCCGGGAGCAGGGAGGGAGGGAGGGAGGAAGGGATATGGCGAGGGGGAGCCTGCCAGAGCCTCCAGCCCCGAGCAGGGACCCTCCGGGGGCGGCGGGGATGCTACTGCCCCCGCCGAGCGGCCGTGCCAGAGGGGTCGGGGTCGGGTGGCGCGGGGCAGCAGCTCCCCCAAACACTGCGCACCCCGAGATGTGCGGGGGTCTGCCCGGCTCCCGTGTTTATTTTCAGGATTCGGCTGGAAACAGCCAGCTGTGCCAGCCAGCAAACCCGACAGCGAAGTGTTCACCCGGCCGGCTTTCTGTGATCGCTTCTTGTCCTAAGTTTTGTCCTCCAGCAAGAGCAACCCCTCGCACCGTGGTCCGGCCAGCATCGAAACTGCAATGTCTGCCCTCCCGCCACTGAATGGGCTTAAAAACAAAAACAAAAGCAGCTATTAACGAGGTAACTGTGGCTCCTGCCTTGCCGTGGGAAAGCTCAGCTGAAGGAAAGGGCATCGCTGCTGCTTGCCCGCGCACGCTGGCTTATCTAACAGCACCTAAAATCGACCACAGGACTTTTTAAAAGCAAACATATTTTTCCGTTCCAAAAACTTATGCTGAGAAGAATTTGTTTGAGCGTTTTATCTCGGCTGTCAAAAGTGTATTCAAAGAATAAAAGATTGTATTCTCCAGTACCCCCTTCTTAATACAGTTTTTCATCCTGTACGTGTAACAATATTGAGACTTAAAAAAATGAACTGTCACAAAAGGAAAATGGAATTCATTTTTGTCTGTCTGTTTTCAGAGGGATTAAAACGTTCCTATTATTCTGGAGGATGACATGATTTTCACGTGACATTTACATGGGAGTCTTTATGATGTCTCCTGTTTATTTTGTTTTTAACTGTACTAATTAACACTTTTCCACAGCTTTATAGAAGATATCTGTAGTATATGATTCAACTCCATTAAAAAGAAAAAACGCAACGACTTAATCTATATGACCAGCACGTATTCTTAACTGTTACATATTTTTTATAAAATCAAACACAGTGCATCCTTTGCAGATTAGTTCTGAGAGCATTTCCTTTAGACAGAACAACATTTCTCATTTGTGTGAGTTTTTAAAGTGGAGAATGAGTTTAATCATTTACTTTTAAGTGCATTTACTTTTTTGATCAAAAGTAATTATGAGGAGGTAACTCTTTCTTAAAATTATCAGTATAAGGGATAACTTTGAAGACAGTTACACAATGACTTCTCTTTTCATTTTCAATGTTTCAATGTTTTATGGCTCTAAGGATCTTGAGTGTACTCAGTGCTAGATTTTTTGTGTCTTGCTGTTATGACAAAGTAAAATCCTGACACTTATTCTTGGGTGTATCCGAGAAGAAATGGACAGCAAAAACTTGCAGCATTTGCTTGCTGTACCCAGATTAAATTGGCTGCCCCCTAATCAAATTACATCTTGTACAGTTATGTTGCCTTGATGGAATCCGGGATCGTTTTGTCCTGCAGTTCATTTCCAGGTCTGTGTATTGTGTTGCTGTTTGATAATCAAAGCGAATTAAGACATTTTTAAAAACACACGAAATTCCCCCTCCCCGCCCCCGTCCAAGTTCTGCAAATTCTCAAAGTGGCCCTGGAGAAATACAAATGCACAAAGCGACAGGCGAAGCCGGGCCTGTGCTCAGCACTCCATCATTCCTTGTCACAGGCGCAGCCACTATGCATTATCCTGCCGTGATTGATAGAGTGGGTTTGTGCAGACTGGGGGAGCTGGGCAAGGCTCAGATGGGGCCCTGTCGTTCTGGCTTCGTTTCATACTACCTGTAGGGAAAAGGAAAACTTTGCTGGGATTGGCACTTTGTCACTGGTCAGAAATTTTACTTCTGTGCCCATAGAGTGAAGGGAAATGCGGCTTTTAGCTTTACGTGGTGATGTTCCAAAAACGGGAGGCAGAGGAAAGAAGAACAGACCCTGCTTACATGAGTAATATCACAACAGTGAAATGGCTTTCAGTTTATAGTTTGTTTCTTCGTTTTATTTGAGAGCTTCTTTTGTAGGCAGTGTAGTCAAAGACTTTTCCTTATCTTTCGACTCATTTATTCATCAGAAGGAGCTGACAGAAGGCCCATACTTTCAGTGCAGTGCTGCCCTTTTAAGATTAATCTGCTGTCAGTGTTACTGGTCACAAAAATAGAATAAAATATACATAAAGTAGATTGTTATATGCAAAACCAAAGCATAATAAAAATTCTATTCTCAAGATGTAATAGGTGACCAGAAAGTCTACATAAAAGGGGCTATTATTGCTGTAGGACAGAATGTAATAATTTATGCAGTTAGTATCTTTGACATATTTTTGTTCAACTGAGGAGAAGAGTTTAGGTTTCTTTGCCTATGATCATTCAAGTTCTTGACTAATTGATGTGCGATCAAAGATGACAACAATCTCACCAGTGTTATGTAAAACTGTAATATCCTCCAGTTCCTTCATTTCTTCCTGAAATGGCCAAAGGCAAAATAATTTGCATAAAAGGTCTCAAGTTTTAAAATGTAAAATTTCTTTCATTTGGGAATTCTCTGTGATCCCCGAAGATTTCTATGGATGTTTACAAACTTAATCAAAATGAGCATATAAATATTATTGCAAGTGATTGTGTGGGTAACAAAGCTTTCTTTTGTTTAATATATTAACAAATTACAATAATATGGAATGACATATTTTAAATGTGATTTTTGAGTTCACATCTATGTTTATAGTGATTATTTGCTGGAAGGGGCCACTCTCAGATACTAATTGATGAATCCTAATTTATCATTCTCTCCATATCTCTCCATTCCTCATTTAATTTCTCTGGACAAAACTGCCTTGATACAAGACAACAAGGATGCTGTGTATTTTATATCAATAGAAGAAATTGTGAAAAATACTTTCTACTACAAATTGCTTTAGAAAATAATCCTCGTATATTTTTCTGTGTGGTTGTCTTTTTGGCAATACTGAAAACAAACAAGAAGGTTGTGTATCAGCACTCATTTTAGACTCTACCGTGCTACAGTTTGTGCATTTATATAATTTGCAGGGAGTTTTATTGACTATGCCACACCAGCAAGTATGTACCCACTCTCACATCCTTGTTATTTGGAAAGATCATTTTTATTTCTTGAGAATTTTTAGATAAGAAAGGAGTATTTTTTACTTTATATCTGAGACCTTTTCTATGGGGAAGAAAAGTATCGACCTACTTGCCTAAATATTAGTGTATATATTTCTGTACAGACATGATTTATGTATAACATGTACTTGCACAAATGAATTTTGCTGTTTATTTTTTTAAATATGAAGTCAAGATAGGAAGATCATTCAAAACTTCAGTTCTTTCCCCGCACCTCACCTGTCTTGCAGCATTCTGGAATATGTTCCCCTTAAACATTTACTTCAGGTGGGATACTTTACTGTGGTTTAAATCCTGCTCTTGCAAGTGTCTTATACCTAAACTTGTGAAAATGTGAAGCAGCTACTTAAAAAATGCTTACCACTGTAGAATAATTAACATCACCCCGGAGTAGTACATCATAGGTAATTCAGTGAGCCCTGCTTTACAGCTGCCACCAAGCAACAAGCAGTAGTTATAAAATGCTCACGTATTAGGATATTCCTTTAACACCTCATTTATTACTGTAACATGAAAAATGTCCCCTTCCATTTATTATGATATCGCTGCATTAAGGGTCTTAGTCACAAAGAAATTATTTGTATATGCACACATATAAAGGTGCAATTTCCTTGTAAAACATAGAGAATTTGTCTAACAAGTTATCTTTGATGCAGACAAAATGGATGTTTATTGAAAGGAGGATGGCAAGAGTTGAAGAAGTAGAGTCGTATGCATAGATAAAAGATAAGAGTGTAGTTTGTGTTTTTCTCTGTGTTTAATGCTTATTTTCTGTGAACAAACACAAGAAAAAGCAGCTGTAAACAGAGATGAGAAGCACAGACAAACAGACATGCAGGCACACACATGAGCGTAGGTTGACAGTCCATTGCCTTTATAAACATATGATAGACCCAGAGGCAAATTCAAAGCTGCCAACACAACTACTAAATGAGTCTGCCAAAGAGCCAGATGCTGCAGCTGGAAAAGCATTTTCATTGTCTTAGCAGCTGCATACAGTGATTGCTATCCCAAAAGGAGAGGAAGGAATTGGGAATGTGGTTATCAATTAAATGGTACCCAGTTATGCTTCTGTGTATATATGTTTGTGGGTGCTTATGTGTGCAATTATGACAGCAACTATGTTTACTAGGGGGAGAAATATGTTATTTTTTATTTTCTAATGGCTTCTTAGAGGCCAATAATAGAATTGGTTGGGGAGGTCATATTTTAAAGAAGCCTAAGATGACTAATTCTGATTTTGTGGTTTTTACAGCTGCTGGTTGAGAGAGAGCACTTAAATGCTGTTTGGGATCCACACAAAGATACAGCCTTCCCCCCCACATCCCCCACCCCAACACTGTGCATATGGGATTTTGATTCAGGGTAACGAATTGGGATAATGCAAATGTTTTCAAGGCACAGTTTAATGTTTTGTTCAGAGCCCTAGAAAGTAATGCTCTAACTTTTACTCATGAGATCATGAGATCAGGGGTTACTGGGAGGGCCTGCACGGCAAAGAGAGTATGTGGTTTAAACAGGATTTAGGATGCAGCTTAATGACTGCTTGAGTTAAAGAACAAAAGCAAACTGAGCAAATCTGTCTCTGTAATGTAGTTTTTTTACCCAGAACAATAAGGAGAGAAAGGTGAGTAGGAATGGGGATGGTTATTCGTGTTCTTCTGGTAAGGCAGCCTGTGGTCTGCACTACCATACTGCTCCATCTGGCTCCTATAATGACTGTGCAGCCACCGCTAGCACGAGACAATATATATTTGAATTTACAGTGACTTGCAAAGACAGATGTGTGTAATTTGTAGAACTGGTCTATGTGCAATTAAGAAACATGGTAGCTGAAGTGGTGTCCCCATTCTTTTTCTAAGAAGCTGCACAGAATTGTGCTGTGAACTAATGAAGAGGTCTTTATATAAAATTAGAGATTGGGAAAGTATGTGCTAAAGCCTCCTTGGCTAGATAATTACTTTTTTATCATTATAATGACCTGTCCTACTAATAAAGTTTTTTTTCCCAAAAAAGTTCATCAACCATGTAAGAAAGGGGACTAAAAGAGAAAATCAATTGAAATCATTATTTCACAGGCTAGACATATTTTTAAATGTTTCTCTTTAAGTGGTTGTATATCACTATATGTGATTTGTATTATAAAAGTGACAAACTATTAAAAATCCCAGCCAATGAACTAAGTGTAGATCCTGGCTGGCGGACAGCACAGATAGGGCCCATGTGTAAGTATATTCATTTATTACTGCTTTTAGAGGAAGCTGAATTGTGCATGTATTTGTGATATTAAAATATTGAATCTGAAATATTGTTGCATAAATTAACTTTCAAATTTGTCTTGACAAAAAGAGAGGAAGGGAACTGTCGGCAAAAGAATAGTTGCTCATTTTCCTGATTTTATATTTCACTGGGAAATTATTATAGTCAATATCCAACGTAAGGAGGACTAAGAATTTTCTCTTTAAAATAATGTTTCACGAGAAGTGAGTTCCACCATACCTACAGACAGCAATTTTCTGTCTAATAGAATATCCATGAACAGGTAAGACATTTTCACTGAGAAAATACAGCTTTCATACTTTCACCAGGCAATTCTTCTCTCCTTGCTCCCCTTTTTATTTTTCTATCTCTTCTGGATTTGCTGTCTGTCTCATTTTGTTGCTCCTAAGTCAGCCATGGATCAGAATGCTCCTAAGTTAGAAGTGGACCCAAAGAAGTGACAGAATTGCACTGGAGCCGGAATAAAGTGAAAAGAAAAAAAGAAGGCAATGTCCTACAGAGGAAGCCGCAAGGTAGATAAAGAACTTTTGTTCGCCGTTTGGTGCAATAGTTGTGTCTCCCAGTAGGCTGAGCAGGCTGGCTGATACATCCAGAGGGGACGGGTGTCAGGCTGGTGCAGGTGTCAGTGGCTGCCAGTGAGTGATTGCACCATCAGCCTCCTACCGTGATCCATCATGCGGGCCCAGCCGGTGAAGAATCACAGCCTCAGCAAGGTGCTGAGCCCAGCAACATATCATTAAACAAGGTTACCACCGGCAGATTTGTTCCCATGATCAATCTGGTCAATAACCGTTCCACCTCGCTGTACGTTTTCCCCCCTTAAAACATAAACAAGTATTATGAAACTGGTGGCAAAACAATGTAAAGCTGTAAGAAGACTTCATTTGTCCAACGGCAAGCTGCAGGTTTCTCGTAAATCCCTTGAAAATCAGGAAAAAAAAATCTTTCCCACAAAAATTTATCCTCAGAATAAGCCCCTGAGCTAATTCATATTTCATGACTTGAAGTTGCTTTTTTCAGACTCATTCTTGGATGAATTTCTTTTTCTTGTTAATCTTCAACCACCAACATGTAGTTCTAATACGTATTAGGATGTGTGCTGTGTAATACCTGTGTCAGTTTAGAGTCATCCATAAGAAACTTCCTAGAAGACAGAAATAAAACACTTCTGTTGTCACTTTGCTTTAATTCTATTTCTGGTATTAACCCTCTGTTAGATCTGAACAGCCCTCCTCCCATTCTGCCCCCCCCCAGCATTATTGTGCTGTGCACAAACACCTCCCCATATGAAATCCTTGTGTTTGTGTTCATGTGAATGCAAAAACCACCTCTATATGCTCACAGGGCTGTTTTTCTTTCCTGCTATGATGATGTGTTGCAAAATCCTGGGCAGTAACTGGGAGATCTTGGAGTCCCCCAGCAGATAGCAGCTCACCAAGAGGGCTATTAATACAGTGTTTGTGTTGTACTTAAATGGTTATGATACAAAAGGTGAAAGTCGAACCAGAGAGTTTTACAAACTCTTAGCCAGCAACAAATAAGCTGAATTTCTCCCCAGCAGGCTACTAAGCTTTGGAAAATGAGTAAAGGAGGCTATGGGGAAAAACAGAGCTGACATTCCTCCATCATCTCTGTTACAAACACAGCAAAATCATGTATTGATCAGGAACACAAATACAGAAGGGATTGAGAAAGGAGTGTATGTCTATTGTAAACAGCAAAGTAGACTGTGACCTGGTGTCCTGTCTCTTTGGTAGCCGTGCTGGTGACTGCAGGGCAGCCCATCCTCCTCTGAACTGTGCAGCTTGCAGAGCTGTGCAGGGCCCTGTTCAAGAACAGGCTGTTAGGTAGATCACAGATATGATTAGTTAAGCTTGCTGTACTCAGAAAGAAACATAAACCAGGTCTCTGTCCTGTACAAACACAGGAAGTGATAGTTATGCTAATATTTACTGGGGTCAGTTAGATTTTTGTATAATAACAATTTTTTTCTCTTTTATTGTGGCCACTTAGATGGAAAAGCTCAGCTGAAGTGTTAGCTCCACAAAAAAAGTTGAAACTTACTAAAGAAGAAAGAAAATCTGACAGTTTTAACCTCAATGTGATTTTTAAAGCAGTTCAATTTTTAAAGCAATTGGATACATGTAGCTGGATGAACACTTACTCACTTGTGTCAACTACCCTATATTCTTTTTACCATCTTCCAATCTGAAGGAAAAATAAGCCAAACCAGGCTTCTGTTGAAATGAAAAGTACTTCTGAGATGGTTGTTTCCATTGGCTTGGCTAAATCAGTTTTAAAGTTTTCACGTGTAGACAGGCTGACCATGCCTGTGAATGAATGGCTGTCACTAAGCCTATCTGACCTTCCCATCAATAAGGGTGAGTCTGAGGGCTCAGGGAAAATGTGACACATGGTGCTCTCCCCTCCTGTGTACTTCAGGTCAGAAATCGCCCTGGGTGCAATGTCAGCACCTCCAGCCAGACCCATATTCCCCACAGCCTCCAGGCTGTTAATGCTTCATTGCCACTTCCATCCTGGGGACTCCTCAGCATTACTGGTACCTCAGTTACAATGCTGATGCTTTCCCAGGTACCAAGAATTTGTGCTTCCTTAAAGGCCCCCAGACTTCTCAGTCTTGCTCTAACTGTAGTCCGGAGCCTGAATCCATTGAGATGTTTGTGACAACAAATCTTGCCATGGGAAAAAAGGATGTGTAAAGCAAAGGATTTATTGTTAGTGCAACTGAAATTTTGGCAGTTTGATCAAAGAATTGTTGTTAGGATATTAGTCCAGATCAGTTCTTACAGAAAGAAGAGAGAAAGGAAGCAGAGTAACAAAACAGAGAGACAAAGAAGGAATTAAGGAAGGAAGGAAGCAAGGAAGGAAGGAAGGAAGCAAGGAAGGAAGGAAGCAAGGAAGGAAGGACTACTATACAGAAAAATTCTCAATAATAATAATAATAATGTTAAATTGTTGTGCACATTTCCTAGTATCTTCCCATTTTGCTGGTGCTATGCTTACCCTTTCACCAATCCCTTCGATCCTAAGGTCAACGTCTGCAGTCTGGTGTGTGAGTGCAGTGAATCACCAGCACCACAAGTCCTTCCTGGGGAGGAACAGGGAGTTATGTTGATAGTTACTTCTTCCTCACTTGAGGGTCCTCTGGGGACCATAATTAAATGTTTAATATTATGCTTTTACACCTTGAGCTGAAACTGCATTTCATATGGCTTTATATGCATATATGGTATATATGTATGTATATGTATATACATATGGTGCCTTTTATGTATGTTAGATGCTATTTCTTTCTCTTTATTGCCCCTGAAACATGTTTGGTACAGTTCTAGGTCAATATTTCTGTCACTGACAATTGGTAACAGAATAATTGTTCATAGCCATGGGGTCTCCAGTGCCAAACTTGTGTCTCATCTCTTATCATCCCACGCCTTATCATCTTCACAGCTTTTCGTGCCCCTGCTCCTTAAGGCCTCTCTCCTGGCACACCAGACCTGTGTTTCACTACATTAGTTCATTGTGTTAGAGTCCTAAGTATCTCATCCTGCACAGAAGAATTACTTAAGTGTAAACTAAATAAAAACTATGGTTGTACTATTGAAAAATAAGCCATAGTCAGTTGATCTTTGGAAAATCACTGTTACAGCTAAATTAAGAAGAAAAAAATGACCCAGGCAAAGTAAGTCTGAGAAACCTCATCCCTGAGGTTTTGTGGGTTGGTACAAAGCCCAAGCCTGGTACTAATGATGGCAACACTGTGACAAGGCTACTGGACTCTAATATTCTGCTAAGATGCATGAAGTAGGCATCTGCTTGCCTCCCTGCAGGACCTGGTGGAGTAAATCTGAACTCTGATAATACTAGTCATTGATTGTTTGGGCAGAGCCCTGCACAAAAGGCAACAGAAGCTAGGGAATAAACCCAGGGAAGTTAACAGAGATCAGCACAGATTGCAGGCAGATCAGGATTTTGAGCCTGGATCCTCAATAAGGAATTAATGGGATTTAGGCTTTATCCTGATGTTACATAATTTATTAATTCCTACCCAAAATCTTAGGAAAATCAGCAGTCATACTGTAATAATTTTAGGTAATCGAAAATGTGGATATTTCTCCAAATCTAGGCTGGCAGAACAAATATGAGATAATAGCTGTATTAAAGTATTCAAAAATCTTCTGTGTTTCTGGTCAAGCAAAACAAGAATTCCTCCCATGATGCCTGAAACTTTCTTTGACTCTGAAGTTCATAAAAGTGACAATCAGTCTAGAAACATTGCCTGAATGTTTATGTTAGTTTGGTTTTGAAGAGATTAAGGACCTTTCTGTTTGGAGTTGACATCCCTAACATCAAGAGACATTTCACAGTATTCAATATTTTAAAACAATGTATTTACTTAGGTTACAATTTAAAAGTGGATCATTCACTGCCTGCACTTGTGAGTTTGAGAGGAGCTTTTATATTATCATATTATGGAAATAAGTTCACAGTGATAGAGAATTAATCAGTTGGGGGGGGTTATCCATGTTTGTTTGTTTGCTTGTTTGTTTGCTTGCCTATTTGTTTAACCTACAGTGAATTCATCTGTGGTAATCATTGCTGGTAAAGCCAGTATCAAGACCTCATCCACACTATCTGCCAATAGTGGACTTCCAGCCTGTATTGATATATGCACTAGAGAATTGATTGCCTGCCTGAGTAGATAAGAACATGTATTGTTCTTCAGTGGGTGTAGTGCATTACTCTTTCCTGGCTAATGTGATCTCAGAATCCTTCTCAATAACACAATTCCACCAATCAAACCAGATGACAAAATATAAATTTTATGGAGTTGTAGTCCTCAATTCATAATCCTTTGTAAAAGACAAATACGGATGAGTGAAGTTTCCCATAATGAAAAAACCATAAAATTTCTGAGTCAGGCGAGGTTCTCTTTTTGATGCATTTCTTTTGTTCATTCTTCTAGTTTTTCTACAGATTTAATTTCCTTTTCTGACAGTAATCCTGTGATTGTAGATCTAATTTTTCTCTTAGTTAGTAAAGAGCAAGTCCCAGAACTACTGACACTATTAATGCAGTTAACACCTGAATGAGTTATGGGTTCAATGCTGCACTGGTTGTAGCTTCCTAATAGCCACGAGTGGTTCTTATGGTAGGGGAATATCAATGATTGAAAAGAAGCCAAGTAATAAATAGTCAATAATTCTACAAAAGGATTTAAAAAATAAATTATGTTTACCCACATATTGTTACCAGAATTTTTTTGTTACTAATTAGAAGCTGAAGGACATAGTAAACTTTTATTATGATAAACGTATTTATTATGATGTTTTTCTCATCATAGTTGTATGCACATTGCTCCATTATAAAGTTATTTCTAACTGCTTTTTTAAGATGTGCTTTTATCTGTTTCCGTCCAGATCCCAAAATGTAATACACCTTTAAACCCACAAAAATAGGGAACTTCTTTATCCCATCCAATAGAACGTTCTTCAAAGTAAAACTTTGTTTTCATAATCAAAACAGTATTACTGCAATCCTGAATTCCCTATTGCAAACCCCATTAACATGAAGTCCACAAATCAGAAATTCTGTAAAAAATAACCCAGCTACATCTTAGTTAAAATTTGTTCTCCATGGAAATTTTGTATGAAAATCAATCAAGGAATTTTTCAAATTCAACTGTCATCTGCTGCCCACTATAAATTTAACCCTAACAGAATATAATACGCTCTGCATGTTATTTCATACCATGCGTACAATTGTTTTCTTGAAACTTCAGTAATAGGGAGAATAACATGTCATGACAGAAGGAAGTGAAAACAATTTTTAGAAATAATGCAGAATTGGAATGAAGAATTAACTTCTACACTCAATTTTTTTTTTTTACTATAACAAAAAAAAAGAAAAAATATATTTGTCATTGTTGGCAAGTGACTATATTATACAAGAACTCTAATTTTTTTTAAGCTAAATCCTCATTACAGTCAATGGGGAGTTCTACTGACAACTGAATGGAGCAATACAGTCCATGGAACGACCTGATTGAGGAGGAATATTGCTGTTTATACTGGCCATTTCACAGCATTTGTCATTACCTTTCAATGGCAATAAGGTTATGAAGAAGCAGGGCTGTGAAAGATGTCCTTCCCAAAGGTGTATATGGCTCCATGCCAGACTTCATAGGCAACTGCGTCCAGTTTGGAAATTGTTTCTCAGCCAAAACAAGCTACAGTCTCAGCTTTTAAAAAGAAGTAAAATGTACAGATGTTGTCCATCAATGACATCAAAAATTGCACCTAGATGACCGAAATTCACTCCAAAGGGTCTAATTGAATTCATAAGAATATAGAGGTCACTCAGCTGCATATCGTCAATTAGTCCTCATTGAGATGACTTTTCCTTTTTTTCCTAGGGATTTCTTTCCTAAATCAAGACAATGTGAATTAGTAATTTTATTTTTTCCCTCACCTTCCTCTCCACAGTTCCAAAATGTCCTAAATTTGTTAGACTCTTTATATTATTTTTGCTCTGAGGCATATTCCCTCTCCAATGATTCTCTTCACTGCTGTCTGAGCCAGATTTAATTAATAATTTTCTAAAATATCCTAACTTGCATAAAGCCTGTGTTGTGCCGCAATGTCCTAAGCTGTTACAGAAAATCAACTGAAATTCAAAAATCGTAGTGTCTCTTTGGTGTTAAGTTATTTTGGGGAAAAAATATTAACCACGGCTAGCTTCAACATCCAAGATGCACAAATTCCAAAGTTTCCATAAGAGTGAGACTGAAGAATTAATATAATGAAACAATACTGAAACACGGAACATTAGAAAATTAGAACATGGGAAAATTATATTAGGAGAACGATTCCACCAGTTGAAATGTATTCTGCTTAAATAAAATAAATCCAAATCCATACCTGTTCCTGGATAAACCTACTAATGTTTCTGACTTGTATTTCAGTTTTATAAAATGCTTTTCTACTCCCTTTTCCTATTTGGGGAAAAGAAATAGTCCAGAGTGATCAAAATGTGCTAGTATGCCATAATAACACTTCAAGCAGATAGACCAGAATTTCCCATGGAGAGCATTTGCAATGCAACAGCAGTATTCAAAATTCTATACTGGTACCTCTGAATTCCCATTTCAACCACAACTCATACTTACATGGAATATGGGCTGATCATGAGAAAACAGTAAAACTGACTGTACACAAATTCTCTGTAGGGGTGAATAAACTGAATAAAAAGAAAATGCTGCATTTATTATTCGGTTCTTTCATCTCTAATAATTCATGATGCTAGGAGAACACTATTTTAAGTGAGGTTTAGAAGGTCTAAAAACAGACAGATACATAACATTTGCAGATTCATTAATAACCCCTATATAGTACAACCCACTAGCAGGAGCCAAATTCTGAAGCAAATTTCCAGAGCCAGTGTCTACCTGGTTTTTACTTTGTGATGTGTTGCCATTACATCACAGCATGTTCTTGTTTATTTGACTGTCATTAATGTAAGTGGCCATTACATTTCTGCAATATTCCCCAATTAATATTTGCATTATGGAAATCTCCATCTCAACAGAAGAACAGGACTGAAACATGTTGAGGAGGGACCCCTCTTATCCTAGTCAACTAATTGCAGGGTGACCAGCAAAACTTATGCAGCACTGAGAATAAAATACAATTTATGAGAAGCTGATAATAAAATACATTTTATGTGATAAAAACTCTGCACACACACACAGAGGACCACAGAGAGACAATGAATGGGGGGGGAACCCCAAACAACCCCTGCCAGGCTACTCCCAGGCCCATCACAGGTAAGTCATCAGCCCATCAAAGGCCCAGAGAAGAGGGTAAGAATTGCATACAGAAACCAGGCAGGAATCTGGTTCATCTGTGGAAGTTATTGGAAGTCCTTGTTCATACATGGAAATAGGAGCACCAAGAGCAGTGAGAAAAGGTCTGACATTCAAAGGCAAAAATAAGTTGGGGCTGGGTGCCACGAGGCATAGATAAAGCCAGGAAATTTTGGTGAGATCACTGATTGATTGTATCCAATTGATCTGGATTTGTGAAAGAGAGACCCCGCCGGACATGAAAGACAGTGATACTTAAGCATGAAGGTATCACACTGAGTGCACTCCTAGAGCACAAAAATTTGTTGCGGAGGAAAATTTCGAGGAAGATAAAGTTATAGGAAATAACATTAAAACACAAATGAACAGATATATCTTCAAGATTCCAAGTGAGTTCATGAATCCAGTAAGGAAACAGGAATACTAGAAGGTTGACATCCAGGATTCTGGTGGTATTTACTGACTGAATGCGGAAACTGGGAGTCTGGAGGAATGAATTTTGACTGACTTTTGCCACAGGAGCTTCTCAGAAGTGAAGGACAGCCCTGAAGAAGCAAAAGTTCTGACTTACAAAGGTTTTGGTTGCTACCAGCCTTCTTTATTTGGATGCCTATCCTCATGGCTTTCTGTGTGTGTTTTGCCTACATGATATTCAAATATTCTTGTGTCTTAGAGAGAGCCATAAGCCTATCAGCTCAGTGCCCAGCAACAAGACCTTCCCTGGCTGAACATTGTAATACCAGCTTGGGGTTATCAGAGTGTGTAGGTATAGCCAGGTGGCTTATCAGAGACCTTGAACTTGGTACATGGTTAGAAAGACTGCTTGATGCTTTTATCACAGATGTTTCTTTGCTTGGAGTGTTCTTCCTGACTTGGCCTAAATTCTTATCAGGAAATTGTACATACTGATTAAAGTCAAGCAGCCTATTAATCTTTTCAAATACTTGCAGAAAAAATAGAATTAAAAAGAAATGGGAAATATATTAATGAATTTTATATTTGTTATTGGAATTATATCATGCAGAACTTTTTTTCACTTTGGTGCAAGGAACAGAGCAAATTAGGAAGTGACAGAGAAGCAGAGATGAGAGGCAATCTGTTGGAGGTAAGAAAAATTTCTATCTATTCATGATGAAGTAAAGCAGTGTTTCGAAAAGTCTGTAAAGAAATTAGACTTTTCAAGTGACCTGGAGATGATGTCCTTGGTGCTGCTTAGGGACACTTATCTGTGTGCAAGAATGGAGTATCGCAGTGTTGTCCTTACTGCAAAGGATATTCCTTCCATCACTGCTATGTCATATATATATATATATATATGCACTTACTTTCACATATATATATGCACATACTTGTATATATATATGTATACATACACATCATGCAAAATTCTCTGTGAATCTATATGAAATAAAAATATTAAATAAATGATGGTTCACAGAACCATCACTGCCCGAAACAGGGCAACAGAGACAGGGATGCAAATTAATACATTGTTGGCTCAGAAGACATATTCATCATCTGCACTGTATGAAAAAATAGAACTAATATTCATAATATTCAGGAAATTCCATAACCTAGTTACACTTCTTGTGTTTTTCTAACTCATCTGTGAAACTCAAAGATGTAAGATACATAGGAGAAAACCAGATGACTAATATTGAAGGATGAGTTTAATCACTTTTGAAGAATGATAAAATTAGAAGTTGATGTGGACAGAATTTAAGAGGACCTTGCACCTTCATAATTAAGATGATCAGCAGACAAGGTCAGAAAAGCAAATTTAAGTCCATTTGTGAGTATCTGTCAATTTGGCAGACACCCCATTTCTGAAACATTCATGTCTGGCAATTCTTAGAAGGTATTTTCAAGAAAGATTTTGTCATTAGCCTGTTTAATTATGTAGACTTTTATGATAGAAATATTTGGAATTTGCATATACTTATTGAAAATCTCTATTTTATTTAAAATTCTTTGGCTAACAGGATAGAAACAAACACTGAAGGTACTGCTGATTTAAAATGTGTCTGAACCCAACACCACATCCCATCTCCCCAAACCCAAACATTCCCAAGGTTACCCTGTCCCTCTTCTCCTGGAAGTGTTCTCAGAAAAGCCTCTCTGCAGACCTGTTTCCCCACTCGTGCCCAGGCCACGCTAAGGGCAGAAATTATTACAGTGGGTGGTGGCAAAGACATCTCAATACATGTTTAGATAAGTTTCATATGGATTTTTGCTCACAGGTACAAATTGTGTTTGCTGACCATTCAACCACGTTTTGCTATATCCCTAATACTGTAAGTCACAGAGGAGCTCTCCCCATGCTTTTACTTGTTAGTTTTTCAGAAGGCAAAATCCAGGCAGCTGGTTCCTGTCCTGTGATCACACCGTTGGCTGAGTTTTTTCTCTTGTGTATCTATATGCTGTGCCAGCCAAAATTTACCTACTACTGCTTTCACACAGACCTCATAATTACTTCAAAAACCTATGCCAAATTTTTTGGCATACCTTATTCATGAAGCATTTTCTCTTGTCTTTCACCCAGTTCATACCCACCTGCCTAATACTAAACTTCAGAAAACAGCTTACTCAGTCCTGGGGAGGGAGACATGTAAAGTTCAGTTGCAAACATCCCACAAATATTTAGAAGTTACTGTGTGATCCTTTTTTAAAGCAGTATGCTTCACCTGTGATTTCATCTGTCTGAATCACAGACTTTTAAACCCAAGAGTCTACCCTTTGTATTTGGGAAAAAAAAAAAAGAAAAAAATATTTTTTTCTAGTGTCTTTAATTTAAAATAAGTTTTCTGTCATTTTCTATACATTTTTTTCTTCATTTGATACCAATAGTTAAATAAGTAATTTGTTTTATTTGAAATTGATCATCTTAATGATCATAACCTGCAATAAGGAAAAATTACTGAAAATGGTCCCAAACAGAACTTCTGAATCCAACCTAAATCCTTCTCCAAAATCAACTTTGAGGAGTCATAAAATACAACTCCAAGATCAGACCACCCAGTAATGAAGTTGCATTGATGATCTGTGGGTAGAGGCCAGAGTGTGAAGAACTGTAGTTCAAGGTAGTTCGATAACAGGCATTTTTCCAGAGAGAACATCCATGCTCTGTTGGAAGGAAAGGCTTCTTGGTGTGCCCTGTGGAACTGCTGAAAAGGCCAGGCAGGGGACTCAGACCCATTGCTGGGACTGTCCAACATCCACAGACCAAAGTGCTTGTGCTGGAGATCCCCATAGGAAGTGCAGGGATAAGGGGACACCTGCATAGTTTGCAGTGAACAGGGAGTTGTAGCTGTGTGGGCTGCTCACCTATTTGAAGCTGTGTGAGCGCTTGAGAGCAGTATGGGGTAAGAAATGGAGTTCCCAGAGAGGATTCTTTCCAGACATACAGTTTGAGGCTTAAAGTCAGCCTGTGGATTTTAGAGAAGACCATTACCATTAGCTCCCTGCATGAGAAGGTGGCCCCTCCACCCAAATCCCTTAGCTAGAACTGCTTTGTGATGTTTGCAGTGCAACTGGCAAGCAGGAACCCACACCCATGCTCATGTCATGAGGACTCAACTGGTTGCACCAAGGAAGGTGCACACAGATGCAAGCTTGTTCGTTGGTGTAGGTACCCCTTGTTTTGGAAGGCAGAATGCTCTTTGCCTTAAAAGTCCTGCAGAAAAGAGGTCCTTCTGCTCCAGCTTGCGTCTCACTCAATCAATGAAGCCCGTGCCACTGTAATGCTGATGTGAACATAATTGCTTACATGAAAGAGGATCGTGAAGATATGAGATGTGCTGTACTGAGGCTGTGGTGAGGTTAGAAGTGTTGACATACCAATAAAAGCTCCATGTAAAACTGTTTAGTTAGTGTAAAAGGCAACGATGAAAAATCTAAGGAAGGACTAGATGTCACAACAGTTAATCCTCCTCTCTAGTATCTGACCTCTGTAAGGCTGGAAATAAAAGAAGTTAAATGAACTCTGCATAATTCTTTGTGTTTATCTGTCATGAAACCACCTCATGATTCAGCATTCATGTCAGCCTGTCTGGGGGAGGTTCTGCTGCAAGAGTAGAGGGCTGTGGCAGACCAGGACCAAGGCATAACCCGCTGGAGATGGTGTGAGAGAGGATATTCACACCGTCCCTGCCTACGCCTCGTCTTTTTTTCCCTGCTGATGTTGTTGGATCCAGATTCTGGGTGTTTGAGGACACAGTCATTTACCGTGCTCCAACTTTGAGGCAGAATTTTTCAATTTTTGACAAGGCCCTTAGAATCACATTGCAGAGGAAGGGGTGTATTATAATTATCAATATCAATAGTAATAAAAGTTTATTAAAGGCCATTAAAATGAAAGGGGATGGCTATAGATCCCATCACTCTGAATTGACTCCCTCCTCTTGTGTTAATTAGAAAACTCAGATAATGGTTCTATGGGGGAGTGCAGGGGAAATTTAATTACGAAAGTTTAATGGGCCACTATCTACTTCCTGCCAGATTAAAAACTGATGATTTACAGTATTTTAGATACTACTATGGGCTCACTAACAAAATATGTTGCAGAACAAAGAGTAAGGCAAGACTTCATCCAGAATGTTTTGCTCATTTTTAAAAAGAAAAAGATGTAATAATGCCGACCTGAAAACCAAATAGCTGTGACAGAGCTGTTACCACTAAAAACTGAGAGGAACTGTGAGCAGTGTTTGTTCAGTTTTCATTTTATTGTTTATTAGAACTAAACGAAGAACATATTTGCATAAGAAGAAATGCCTGTCCCTCAAAAAAGCAAAAAATAATAATAAAGAAAACCAATCCAAATTAACTGTAAGGTCATTATTCAGTTATTGAGGAAAGCTAAGAGTACTGTTGATTTTTAGAAGTTCTAGGATTGGAATCTGTGTTCACAAACATACAGTCAGGCTCTTCAGTCCATGGTGTTATTCCTATCAAATTTCATGGTAGTTTTTAATAAACAGATATTTAGTGAAATATTATGTCATATTTTTTTCTTAAAAATAAGTGTTATAGATTGAAAATTCAATCAAAATTATTTCGGCATGATTGTTAAACAGATAAAATCAGTTGACTGTAACTCCTTGTTTTCAGACACTCTAGAGAGCCAATTTTTGGGGGGTTTTGACTAGTGAGAACCTCAGAAATATTCACTTTTTGGAGAAGGTTGAAATATGACTCCTGAAATTAGTGACTATTTTTGAAACATTAGTCTTCATCAGCTCATTAGAAGTGATAAGTCAGCAAAGTCTGCAAAGAAGCACCAGAAGTCTCTCTTCAAGTCCTCTATTCTACCTACTGGTTCCATTTAATGTAGAGGTTTGTTATTAAATTTCTGCTTCCATTTAATGCAGCAGTTTACTATTAAATTTAATTCCTCTCCTGAACAAACTCTATTTTTATGAAAACACTGTATCATATTCAAGTATGACTGAAATAAATTTTCAGTTGTATTTTTTTAGAATTAAGTGCTTAACTTTAAAGGGGTTTTCTACCAAAAAAAAAAATGGAGTAAAAAATGTGATGTACTTTAAAATGCTGTACTTTAAAATGAGGGTAAAAAACAACAGAGAGGAGAAGAAACAGAAGAAGAAACAATGCCCAAAAGCAAAAAAAAAAAAAAAATCTAATGTACTCTGTTTCCTTTTCTGGGTAGGTTTTGGTGTCCAAAAGTTGAGAACTCAGCATTATAAAACCAGGGCTGGTTGTCAGTTCTAATTTAGGTGGATGTAGACAGTTTTATACAGCAGCTTTGTGCCTGGAGCTGTCTGTCTTACAGTCAGAGGCCCACTGTGTCAGCTGCATGTCCTTGAACATTTCAGGTAGAATGTAGCTCTGGGAATTGCCATCCTCCAGGACTTCAGGTGTGTAAACAAAGTCTTCTACCTTTACTAATTTATTACCAGGTAATGAAACAGCATAAAGAAAGGGGGAAAAAAAGAAATAGGTATTTGAACACTACTGTTCTCCCTAATCTTCAAAGACCTTAAGCCACCTGGGAACTACTCATTTTTCTTGATCTTTTCCACAGGAGCAGGATTTGTCTGCCTGCACTTCAGTTTGGGTTTCTCATTGTCCATATAACACAGCTGCCTTCAGAAAACTCTGTTTATCCAATGAATATCAGTTGAAGTTGAATACATATGCAAGAGTCCAGCTTTTAATGAGCATAATAGCCTTCTGGGATTTGAAGGTGCATCTAAATTAAAAAATAGTATTAAAAAAATATGACAGGGCACTACAGATGTCTAGACTTCCCTTGTCTAGACTTCAAATATGTAAAACTGAATAGATATCAAAATTGAGTGGATGTCTTCAGAAATATAATTGAGAAGAACATGCATAGAAACATTTGCGTGCCTTGCCTTTTATTTGCAGTGAATGAATCACAGCTAAGCTCTGTAAAATATTAGTCAGTTCACATCACTGTAACCACCAAACCTCAGGAAAAAAAAAGCCCAACAACTTACTTTTTGAGAAGTTACTTAGACAGCTGTTACAGCTATAGGACTTCATTCCATTGGCAATTTATATAAAGAGAGAGAGACAGAGAGAGGAATAAAAATGTTAAAGTTGATTTCAAGAGAGAGGTTTTATCGTGATCCTTTATTTGATTAAGGCAGTGCTATAATTAGTCTCAATGCACTAATAAATTGTTGGTTTTTTCCAGACACTTAATAAGGACCATTCATTCTCCAAGGGGATTGCAACCTGAAATTTTGCTGAAAGACTGATGCTACAACAGAGGACAAAGAGAAAAGAGGTGAATTAACTGGGAAAAATGCCAGTTACTGTCTTGATCACATGAGTGACCATATGCTAAATGACACTGTAAAATGAATGGATGCACAGTGTGTTTAGTTGCTTTCTTTTCCCTTTTCATTCTTGTTTGATTGTATATGATGTAATTATTCCACATGGCAGAATGTCACTGTTTCCTTACTGTGTCCACTATTGTGAGAATAATTGGAATGTGATCCAGCCTTTGAGTGACACTTAATTTACTAAAATGAGGGATTCAAAACCCTACTAAAGTGAAACAGAGCTATGAATTTAAGGTTTAAGCACTCCAAAGCATTATGTGCAAGACCTTCAGGTAGAGCAATTGGTGAAACTACTTTAACATGAGTACAACTCTTCAAACACATGTATGCTAGTGAGGGCTCTCACCCCTTTAGGATGACTGGCACAAATTTGGGGTTGGCTAAAAAGAGAAGCCTGGGATCTTTTCTTGGCAACTCCTGAAAAGCCAGACTCTTACTTGAGCAAAAATGTGGATCTGGCAACCTCTGTGCTCTGAGTTGTGTCAGATCTTGGAATATGGATCTAATCCTGCAAGATGGTGAAGAGGACTCATGTACTGCCCAGCGTGTCGGGCTCCTCCTGCCAAGTCTGCACACAGATGTTACACGAATTTCCAGCTGAGAATTCAAGTGGAGAGTTCCAAGTGGAGAGCTCGGCAACCAAATGCCAAAGAATTAAGATGCAAACTCTGCTCTCTTTTTAGCTGAAGAAATCCAGAAATCTGGATTTAGTACCAAAGATAGAAAAAATACCAAATCATGGGTAGATACCAGGTTTATTGGTATACTCATAAAGAAGTTTATCTCAATATTTTGAGGAATCTACCTAGTCTCCTATGCTTTGTATATAGAATACTTGTGGGGGTTTTTTCACATAAATAAGTAATGCTAAGTGGTTATCAAAATAGGATTTAATCATTCAATTTTTCAGCTAGTTCTATGACAGATGGTAAAAGAAGGGATGAGTGCACAGATAAATACAAATATAAGGAATTCCCGGAAAGTAGTTAAAGAAGTTGGCTGTTGCATAATTCCAGATTATTTAAACTGAAAAATCTGTAAGGGAACAGCAGCTTTTTGTTATATGTTTGTTAAGTCCAATCACCAGAGGATTGCCAGCAGAAACTGCAGTGTTAATCATAAAGGAAGGGCTTCTTGTGAGTCCAACCACAACCTTTTTTTTTTTAATTTTTTTTTACTGCATATTTATTTTGAACAAACATGTTACCTAAACAATTTAACAAGTTAAACAAAAATTAAATTGTTTCAGGCAATTATCCACGTGTGTGCTGACCTCATTTGCAGAAATAAAGCATTTCACATTTTATTACCCAGAGTGTCAATGAAAAATATTCAGGTGATATTTCATTAATGGTTTCATTTTCCCAAACATTGTACAAAGTCACTGCAATACAATGCCAAGCCAATCTACCCATTTGATCTTATATAACCTTCAGGGAACATTAATAAAATTCTGACTCATATATGCCCTCTGTCAGTCTCTTTTTAGGCATACAGGTACTTAAATGTCCTTTACATTCTACTGAATGGGATGTACACTCAAATTTAAGCACAAAAGTCAATACTTTTCTGGACAGAGATGCTTGCTGGAATGAAGGCCTCTGCATCAGAATAAACACGGTGGTTGATAAGAGTGTACACAGAGAATTTTGATTTGGGTTTACACAACCTGTGGTATCACGAGGTTAGAAAATCAAACTGCTAGAGCAATTTAGCATGTTCTTGTACTGCCACCTGTGTTCTACTGTTTGCACAATTTTCTTATTTTTCAGAGACTCAACATATATTATAGAGTATCTCTAAAGACTTTCAAACATTTCGTTCAAGAACTGAGTTTTACCAGTGAATGAAAAAGAGCTTTTACAATTCTCTAGCAAAGTCATTTAGGACTCCCAGAGGAAGACTGGAAAAATCTATCAGCTATTGTAGAAAGTGCATTATAGTGGAAGCAGCTTAGTATGAAACACATGCAATCAATGATGGGATACTTGAACTTTGCTTGTACAGTTATCTCCTTAGGGAAGGTATTCTGGAGGTGTTGAACTGCTTTTCCTGAGATCAAGAAGCCACAGAAAGAAATGAAAGTGTGTTTTATTAATTTTTTTTTTTGCTAAGCCTTGACAGAGCAAGGAAGACTGTGACAGACTCTTCCCGAATGCTGTGATTCAGAGTCACCAGGGCAGTTGTAATAGCTCAGTCATGGGACACAAGGGATCCTAGGCAGGTAAAAGTCAATGTGGGAACTGGAACTTTTGAAAAGTAATGTTGCCTCTTTACAGGTAGCCTGTTTTGTTTTGGCCTGTTCCTTTGGCTCATTTGTGCAATGGGGAAAGTACCACTGATAATAGCTGACATTCAAAAAGTTAATTTTCCAGCTCCCACTGCACAGGTCCCATGAATCCTCCTCACTCCCACAGCAATGCCTATGTCTTGCTCTGGCTGCTTCTGTGCTCTATCCAACAAAAAAAGGCAGAAAACCTGTGCTGTTTTAGCTGAGCACTTTGCCAATAGATATTGAATCTTGCTGAACCTTTATTGCTTTGTCTTTCCTGGTGAATCTCATAGTCTTTGCTTTACAGTGTCTCTACTTCCAGTAAAGTGGGGAGGGTTCCCCAACAGTTTCGTGCTTAGAGAATTCTCCTGGGAGTTGAACCTACTGTTTTTAATCTATTTACATATGCTTTTTGGATTGGTGTTATAATGTTGTCCAAAACCCATTAAAATAAATAAAAGACTACCATGATCTGAGTAATTAGATTTTTCTTTTTTTGGTGTTTGGCAGAGGCAAGGTCAGACTTGCAGACTCCAAAGTGTTCCAAATATCAACTATTTTTAAATAACTCGCTAAAATGATGCTTTCACAAGTTGGACCAAGATGAATATATTCTATTCTGAATATAGTGCACTTTGTGTCTCATCTGGATGAAATTCTTGGAAAGGTGAAAAGAATAAGCAGGTTAGTGTCTTGGTTCAGAAGACATCTCACGGAAGACTGCTCATTCCAAGTCTCCAATAGGGATGTACGAGAAGTAAGATCGTCAGTTTTCAACCCCTTCCTGAACCTAGAAGAAAAGTACATGGGATCTGTTGGATCTTAACCTACCACAGTCCAGAAAAGAGGAAGAGTTGCAAAGTTTGTGAATACAACTTTCAATTAAATTTTAATGTAATAATTTCCTTTTCTAAAATTGTCTTTTATTTATAGGGAGCCCTTCTAGCCCTTTTGAACTTCCCATTTTCAGACAGATCCAGCTTTCAGCATAGACCGCGAAGGCAGCTATGCAGAGTACCAGGCTGATGGAACAAGAAATCATGGTTACATGTAGTACTAATGACTGTAACTAAAGCCCACTCTCTCTGGCATTTGTCAGAGCATCTCCCCAGGTTTCTTGTCTTTATAGCCTCTCAGTATCCCCTTCAGTCCAGCAAGGAGTTGCAGGAGTCTTCTGCTTGCCCTACCCTGCTTCCCCCGAGCTGCCCATGGGTACAGAAGCTGTCTCCACCTTGGATGCCCCAGAAAGGAAGAGAAGAGAGGAGCAGGGAAGGAAAGGAAGCAAATGTGGTTCTTGCTGTTCCAAATTCTCCCCCTAGCCAGCAGTGCCACACTGTTCTTGTGCTCAGCACTCACAGAGGCAGAGACTGGCTGGCCATGCAATCACTGAGTCTTTTGACTGTACAGTAGCACAGAAGGCAAAGAAGTTGTATGATTCGGTGGTGGAAGAGACCAGGGAGAAGAACAGTGCCTGGGAAACTCACTCTGCTGCTGTCACAAAATAGACTTTTCCTAAGCTTCTGGAGAAGTTCCTGTCCTGATGTGAACTGTGAATTTTTGCATTACAGCTGTTTGTGAAGAGGTAGGTGCAAGCAGCAGTCAAGCATTCATGAAGGAATCTTTAGTGGCATAGTTCCTCAGTGAAATTAAATGATATTTTGGAAAAGGGGTCCTGCCTTCAGTGAGCAGCTTGAAACTTTCCTCTGTACTTTCTGGTCAACAGGAGACTCTTCTGATAGACAGTGCTGTCAACATCTCCACTTCAGTAACTCTAAAGATGGAGCCTGGGAGACCAGGGTTAGCTTACCCATGAACGGGAAGAGTAAGTGTTTGAAGAAAAACCTTTTAATTGGTGCCAGGGACATGGATCAGGTGTTAGATGATGATTTTGTTTCAACATTAAGATACTCCGTAATTGGTACACATAACAAATGAACAACTGCCTTCTTAGTAGACTCTTTAGGATGTATTAGGGAATCTGTTTGAGATTGTGTTAGGATTGATTATTTTAGTACTAATAGGAGGATTTAACTTATTTTGTGATCTAATATGCTTCTCAGTACTGTGTATAACTTGTTGATTTGATCCAGCCTGACAGCCGTATTGCTCTTTTCATAGGTTAGTAATTATGACTTCAGTTACATACAATTTTCGATGTTATTTTTGTTTAAGTAGCCTAATAAAAGGAATAAAATCAAAGACAGGCATATTTTTTTTTCAGAGTAAAATAGGTCTCAGACCTCTGATGGTCTGGGTGTAGATCAGCCAATCACCCTAAGAACTTCCCTCAATAAGCCCTTTGTTGTCTCACAGAAAAAGTATGTGATCTGCAAATTTACTTGAAACCACCACAATAAATATGTTTGTTCAGGGAAAATTAAAAGAGGTGAAGCAGGAAGCCTGACATGACTTCAGTTTTGAGGAAAAACCTGTTTGTGTCTAATACATTGCAGAAATTGCTCAAGAACATTTTGTCCTTGTGTGAGGATTGCCCTGTAATGCTGCTAATGTCCTTAGGTTGAGACCTTGGGTTATCGGCTGTGTATGTGCCGATCATGCAAGTTAAAACTGATTTTTTTGAAATGTAGTTTTTATCTTTGTGAGTTCATGACACTTGTTCCTTGAAGTCAGATCTTCTCCTTCCCCTGCATTTTCTTTTCTTTCTCCGTTTGGCCTGACTTGCTTCCACTTAGGGATGAACATGTGTCCCAATGGCAGTGAAACCTCCAGATGGCACATTACCAAGTTCTCATAAATTAGAACAGGAGAGATGTGCAAGGCATTGGAATTCTTTGAGATTTAGGTTTATAGGGATTACAATAAATTCAGTCAGATGGGGAGGGTCATTATGTACCGGTGGAATGCAGATAAGATTGGGCTGCTTTTATTTTTTTACTTAAAATGGCCATGAAATAATCTCTTGAAGGCTGTAGAAAGCGTTCTGCACTTGAAGGTCTCTGTGATTTCACATATGTAGATTTTGTAGGAAAAGGAATTCAGATCTGGATCAGAAAAAGGAAACAATGCTCATAATCTGAGACCAGATCTGCAATGCTTTCAGACACCATTCGAGGCGTCGAGTCTAGATTGTTTACACTCTTCCAAATAATGGCCTTGAAGCCAGATCAGGGCAAACCACAACTCCGGTCAAATAGGGTAGCAGCTTCCCCTTAGCAAGAGCTGCAGAACAAGAGCCATTCAGTTCAGACAGAACATCATGTTAGTGCCACATGGCAGAACCCTTTCCATTAGCAGGCTCAGAATCAGCCTGGCTGGCTACGAATTTATTTCAGTTATTAAGGTACAATTAAAGAAAAGCAATGCCATGAAAAGTGTGAGATGAAATAAAGCCCTGTGTTCTGAAGAAAAACAGAAGAACGAAAAGGATGTTCGTTGTATTTCTTCTAAAGTCGCCACTTTGTTTCACCGAGGGTCAGCACATCATTCCTCTTAATCACCTGGTTAGGCCCCCAAATGTATCCCTGTTAAGTGGAATTCTTTGCTAATACTGTCCTGATTAATTAAGAAGCACTCTTTTCCATTCACTGTTATCAGTGACCTATCATTCAGTGTCACTATCTTTCACTGTCATTAAGTAGACTATGCATATACTGTAATAGGTAAGATGATTTCGGAGACAACTATTGATCCTTTCCCCGTGGTCTATTGCTAGTTAATGAGCATTAGTTTCTTTAATGATGTTTAATGTTGGTGAGTTATTTTTAAGTGATACATGGCCTGACCCTGGAAAGTGCTGAATGCCCTTAACTCCTATTGACTTCAGTGAGAGTTGAGGGCACTCATGAGATCAGCCCACAGACTTGTGTCTGAAATGGCAGCAAAAGCTTCTTTCTGCGTTCAGGCAGGGGTGAGCAATGCTGTACAGCCAGAGAATAGAGCAGGTTCTTATAGATGAGAGTCTAAAGTTTTCCTTTCTGTCATTGAAATGGCCCAGCTCTTGACAGAAAGGAAAATTCCTACACAGGACAGACCCACCATTCTGCTAGATCTTGCCTTCTGCTTATTTTTTTCCAGAGACTGTCACTGTCTTCTAGCTTCCCTCTGTGGCATAAATGAAGGAAGAGGCATCTCACAAACTCATCCCAGATTTTTTTTACTTCCAAATTAAGCATACAGGCAGACTGTCACCACTATCTTAAGTTACTTCAACTCTTCTGAATCTTTTCCATTTGGCTTTCTGTGCTCTGATAGAACTGCTTTGGTTACCAAAAGCTTCCTCTTGGCAAAATCTCAAAGTCTAAGTTTCTTCTCTTCCTCTTTGACCTTACCTCTTTTTTTTTTTTTGTGAACATACTACTGTTCTGCTCAGTATACTGTTCTGCCTGTGCCTTCCCCACTGCCTCTTCTGTTTACACTGCTGTTCATTACTTTATCATCCCTTTGGTGTGCACTCCCCCTCTCTTTCCCAACACTCTGTCCACAGCGTTCTGTCCTGTGACCCCCTCTTCAAACAATCAACACTTTTAAAAATGTAGGACAAAAAATATTTGCTCTCTCACTCTGCAAGTACAGTTTGCTCCTATATTATTTGGGTAATGTGTGCAAGCTTTGTGGCATATAAGATTCAGTTCTAGGTGATTTTCCAATTTTCCCTTACATGAAAGAGATGATGTCCTTAAATCCTTGCACGCGAGAACAGTACAAGGCTAGGAGAAAGAATCCATTTGACTAGAGAGAATAGAAGAGAGAATAGAATTTTTTTCCCAGAGAGGTGGGCAACACTGATTTCTGTTAGTGGGAAGTACCATAATGTTTTGCATGGAGACATGCAAGTTAATTTTTGTTCTTTTTTTTTTTTTTATTATTTTCTTAAGTATTTTGCAATGCAAAATATGGTAATTATACTACTTGACTTTACAGAAAATGTATAGAAGAAATAGTCCCAATCTGAACAGCTGATAACTTTCATAGAAATTTGAAGATAGAGTAGGTGTGCTGTGCCATGCGAGTAGAGTAGTTGAATTTATCAGTTTGGTGGGTTACTTCACATACAGGAGAACGAAGAGAAAATACCTACTTGGCAGGCTTGTCTTGAAGAATAAGTATCAGAAACAGCTCATGTTAGAATTAATCCCCAGAGAAGGAGATCATTTTGCAGATGATGCAGTTGTAATAAGAAGATAAGTTGTGCAGATACATATCTTTGTCCTGCACAAGCATAATTTATTGCATGGATATTGCCTGTACACTGGAAGTGGATGGGGAACTGCAACTGAGCAGTGTGAATGAATTTTGAGACACTTTTTCCTCACCTGTGTAAAACAGGCTGGGTTTGTCCCTTTATCTGATAAAATCACCAATTATCTTTTTTTTTTCCCATTTAACAAATGAATAAATGTGAAAGTAGGCATGAAGAAAACCTGGGAAAAAACAAACCAGGTTACTCTTTTTGCTCTGCTCACACACTTATTTTCCAGCTATCAGACATGCCCGTGGTGCTCTGTTGGCCCTGCAGCATCCCATGATGGCTTGGCATGCTGCACCGGAGTGGGTGCCCCAATGTGCTCCCAGCCAGCCAGACCAGGATTTGCCCTGGGTGACTGCATGTTCGCTTGTCACAGGTTTTGTTAAAACAGTCTGGGGAGAGCTCTGCTCCCAACAATTGTTCTTCTCGCTGGTACTGACAGCCCTCTAGATGAACATGTACCTTCCAGGGCTGATGGGTAACCTCGCTGACCTCGAGGACGGCTGCAGTGGTTAGACAGTGTTGCTTATTGTAGATCCTGGTTGCTTTCTTTACCTCTAAGTGCCACTGAGAGTGGGCTTTATGCTGGAGAAAGGGTTAACTGGGATTCTCTATAATTTGTTCCTATTTCCTTTCCCTCCCTTCAGCTCCTTCACAAAATGTTAATCTAATTGTGATAGTATCACTTTGATGACAATATGACAAGACAGACAAATTTGATTTTATTCTCCACAGAGCAAAGCATATGCTGCTTGGGAGACTTTGACAGAGAGAAGGACATAAAACAAATGGAGTTCATGAATATACAATTTTTATTGTACACAGTAGTGACATCCAAACTTCAGAGAATAGGTGGGTGAGACTTATGCTTTACTATTGAGATTAATGGGTACGTAAAAAAGTGCCAACAGAGAGTACTACAGTTTATGTTAAAAATGTCGACGTGGATAAGAATAATTTTCTTCTCAAGATGAATGATGCATTTAATGGCTGTGAGACATTCATGGCCAGTAGCAGTTCCTCAAAAGTAATTTTTTGTTGTTATTGTAAATTACATAATCTTAACTGCAATTATAGCCCTGTTTAGGTAAAGGTCAAGTTAGTACAGTGGATGGTTATAAACTAAGAGGGAAATTGGTAAATTTATTCCCTTGATGAAAGCTTATGAATGATTTTAAGCAAGATAATTTTTTTGTAACTCTATTTCTACTTTAATGTAATATAGCAAGTAAAGACAGCACACATTAACAAAGGGTAAATTAGATTTGTCTAAGTAAACATGTATCTGCAATAGGAGTAGTGTTGCTGTAGTAAGGACAGTCTGAAGGTTAAGTGTTCCATGTAAATGGTATAGATTCATTTTCGTGGAAAGCAAAAGGAGGGACAACCTCTGAAAAATTGCCTTTGATGGAATGCAATCTGTGCTCTCCTGAGCAGCACATGAATACTCTGCAACACGTGAAACCATACCCAATAAGAAATTGGTCATAAGAAATTGGTTAGAGTCCTTTTGGTTTCAAAAGCCTGCCCTTAAACAATGCAATCTTCTTCACAACCCCTTCAGATTGATCAGATTTGTTTTGCTAGTATCGAGGTTAAAAAAAAATCAAACAAAACCAAGAGGCATAAGGTGCTATGTATGTTAATGGAGGATGTTATGAGTTTTAGTGCTCACTTTCGATGCTTTAAAGTAAAACCTGAATGAAAACAGTTAAAGTCTTGGAAAGCTGTTTACAACAAGAAGGACTCTTTCTCAAATCAGTGGCATGCTCTTGCTCTGAAAAGCCCATATTGGGCTACTTCACGTTTTCAGGGTATTTAAGTGAAGCAAAAGCATCATTACACATAGATGCCAGTTATCCTCTGAGAAATTTTACCTACCTGGGCTGCCGCTGAACAATTTATTGGACTGCTTTAAGTATGACTCAGGGTCGTCTTCACCCCATCAGACCATAGAGATGTTACCTTTTCCCATTTGTTTCTCTTTTGGAGATTTATGTATTAGGTAATTAGTGGGGGGAAATCCCTTTTCTGTTCCTGTTATATGCCAGAGACCTTTAAATAATTTACATACAAAACTATGTAGTGCATAGTCTAATAACTAAATAAACACTGCGCTACATGTTTGGTTGGGTTTTTTTCCTTCTTTGACAGATGAACAGCAATGGCTTGTTACTTGGGTTTGCCACCAATTAAAATGCACATTGGATCAGCTCTGGCCTGTCACCAACCATTATTGGGAAAGTTGGCTGTGGTCCAGGTTTTAGATGAGTGGGATTTTTTTTACTCGGCCGCGGTACTTCTCATCTCTGCTCTGTAAACTCGGCCTGGTAATTTGGATGCTGGGCAGTCATCACATCTGCTTTCTGTGGAGCTGCCTCACTTAAGGCTCTTGGGAATACCTAGTCATTTTTGTTACATGCATTTTAATTGTGACAAGGGGGAAAGTCTCCCTAATCTGTCCTGTGCAGGTATCATTTATTATTATTTCAGCTGGTCTGAGTCCAGCGTGGCACTTTTGGGTTATGATTAGTTTAGACGTACATTGATTTTCAGAACTTCTGTTAAATTTCTTTTTCACCTCACCTACCTTTGGACCCTTCTAATCTTAACGGTAGAAGTGAAATAGCAAGATAAAGAGAGATGTGAACTCAGCAGCAGCGACAGTGAGTTATTATTCACTTTAAATGTGAACTTGAAAAAGTCCAAAAGAGCATAATCCTTCTGAATAACAAATACAAAGCATTTTGAATATCTGGACATGAATATGAGCTATTGCTCCAGGTCAGAAACAAAGATGAAATCCAACCGGGAAAAAAAAAGTCAGAACAAGATTTATTTTAAACCTTGCTTTCGTGTATTGTCTGCTACAAAGCAGCTCAAAACAGCAAGGGCAGAGCCAGATTATGCAGAAACAGTACCAATATTTAACAAAATGATGTATGAAATGGATTGTCTTGGAAATCAATGAGAAATTCAATCTGTAATTTAGTAAAATGTTTGGATAAAATTTTCTAAAGTGTTCAGATTGTTGTCCTCTTTTATGAATGAGTGTTCAACTTAAAACATGCTGAGCTGCTGAGGAACCACAGCACTTGTTAATGTCACCTCTTTGACACTTGTTTTGTGCAAAGGTAAATAGCAATAAGATGGAAGGTACTAGAAAATAAGGTCCATCACCATTGCTCATTATTTGTAATTTGTGGAGTGTGACAGTGTGTTCAGCAGTATGCACACCGTAGAGGTGGTCTTTGCCTCTGAGAGCTTGCAGGCTAACACAGATACAGATAAGACTGAATATAAACCATTTAGGGAAAGATGTAGTATAGTATTTTTTAAAATATATATTAATACACGTATTGTCAAATTTGAGATGGACATGGTCATTGGAAGGATACAGACATGTATAAAGATGGTCTCTGTTTAGAAGGGACTAGAACTATGAGATGTTAACCCCAAGATTGAAGAAAAACATATATAAAATCAGAGGCAAGTGTGCAGGTAGACTTGGAAATGCATAAGTGGGCTCTTTTTAACCTGACATTTTTGATGGGATAAAGCAAGCAAAAAGATCCAGTAGAGAGAAGATCCAGTGTGTAGACATCTCCTGAGTGAAGCAGAGCTTTGAAAATAAGGCATAGTCAAAAGTTAGTATGGGATAAGGACTGAGGAATAAGGCATTTTGAATACAAAGCCATGTAAGCTGGGTGATTTTACCATTTCATGAAGCCCAAGCAAGGCATTTTACATAAATAATGCTTTATTTTATATGTTGTGAATTTTCCTGTTTAGATGCTACAAGATGTTTCATTATAACTCTTTAAGAAAAAAAAACAAAACAAAAACCCCCAACCTTAATGTATATTTCTTTTTCACCAGAGTCAGTTGAAAATATGATTTTCCTCAAAATTGCATAATTAATGAAACTAAAACCAGCAATGTAAAAGTTGTACCCACAGCTTTGTTGTTTCTTGTGAACTTTGGCATATGCAAGCACATGCATATGCACAAGAGGTGAAACTCAGTTGGAAGTATAAGCAACCTCTGCTCAGTCTAGAAAATAAAAAGCATCATAAATATGGGGGCAGTGTGTGATAGTTCACTGCTTTGAGCTGGATCAGCCTGGGGATAGTGCTCATTTACATTCTTAACACTTACATTGGGTTTTACCATACTTCAGCGTTAATAAAAATGGCTAATTAACTGAAACACCCCCAATATTGATGGTATACTGTAAATGTCACCTCTGAAATACACAGGACGTTCCTAAAGCAACACATTCCTGAGAGTATGGGAGCCCCTGGGGCAGATTTCCTTTAGCATGGATTTGTTCCAGGGGAGCTCACTATTGTGCTCAGCTCCAGAGCTGCAGTTCTGTCTCTCTTCCTACACTGGTCACAATAAAATTTCCGTGGGAAAATTTGCAGAAGGCCAGCATAACTCATTGTTTCACTTGCATAGTAATTAACAACTCCAGCAGTGGCAAGGCGGCCGCCTATTCCTCTTGGCTGAATGTTAAGCTTGACCTCCCCTCCCCTCTCCCCTCAGTTCACAACTCCTCTCATCTTCTAAAATTATGTGAGAAATGATTTTTCATGCTATTTGCATGTTTTAGGGCATCCATCATTATCATATGCACTGACAGCTTTATACTTCAGCTGTGACAGAGCTTGAAAAATGCCGGTCCTATCAATCAACGTATTGTAGGTTTCCAAAATGAGATCTTCTGCAGCTGACATTTTCCTTTGCTTTTTCTTTTATTGTCTTCTCTTCAGCAACAATCTATGGCTTGCTTTTGCTTTTCATTTAATTGCACAATGTCTATGGATTTTATAGCACTGCATTACAATGAAATACTTCTGACCTGCTTCAGATTATTTGATTGAATTACTTTGTCATAAATCTTGTCTATTTTCATCACAAATACTGACCTCAGAGTTATTTTAGTAACCATCCTATTTCCAGTGGGCTTAGCTTCACCTGCCCACGTTATTTATGCACATTAATTTCACTCTCACCTTTCAGACTCTCAGCCAGGTAATAAAATAGGGTTTCCCTAAATTTTGCACATATTTGATTCCAGTTAATAATGGCAAGTGGGAGAAACATTAAGCTCAATAAATCCAAGCCCAATGTGTACTGTCCTAAAGCTGCTTTTTCTTGCATTATTTTGAGCTGTTTCTAGAGTCACTTTTTAAAATCTGTTTGCCAGTGAAGACATTAACCATTAAAACTTTGAAGCAGCTGAAGATCTTTTTTAGTGTTTATGTCGATTATTCTCACTTGTGTCCTCATCAAATAATAAGATAAACCACTGTTTTGATTGCTGACATTATGGTTTGCTGGTAATATACTGAAAGTATAGCTTCTTATTTTACATTTAAAATCTTTCACTAGGCAAACTTCTCAATACCTAATGACTCAACCTGGGGAAAAAACCATAAAGGAGCCAAAAGAGCAATTGAGATATGAAAGATCTAGAAAAAAAAAATCAATCCTGGTGATGCAGTTTTAATGTTGGAAGTTAGTTGGTTCAATATTAGAGTTCAACTACATTTAGCAAAAGCAATCCTGTGTGGAAACCAGGGAAAATAGGCAGAAATTTTATTTACAGTAATAGTAAAAAGAATTGATCATAGTGTAAGAAAAAATTGGAAAAGCTTCTCCATGAAGTTTTGATTGAGCACTATGGTAGTATGGTTTAAACCACTTGTTTATGTCTGAGAATCTTCCTGAGTTAAGATTTCTACCTGCTGCAAACTGTCACGTTTGCCAAAGGGCACGTTAACTGGAAATGAAAACACACCGAAAAGCAAACTTACCAGTATTTAATTCCTGAATTTGTTTTTTTATTGCCACATTTGAAACCATGGCTTGACTTTATCAAGATCAGTGGGAGTTTTGACACTGATTTGGCTGAGACCAGGACTTCACCCACTGAAATTGTACAGCAGTCTGAGTGGCTGCAGAGTTAGCTCTTCCAGAGCTGAACACAGACAAGGAGAACAGAGGTGACTTTGAGGTAAGTTTTGGGATAAAGAACCTGTCCTGTCCAGTCACAAGGCTGTCAGGTTGCAGCCCAGCCTCAACTGCTTTGTTTGTTGCAGTTTTCTAGGTGACGATTTTAATTAGGGATTTACTATGGAGTTATAAAAACATTTTGTTGGCAGGCAAGATTAGCCTTGTTTGCTGATGTCATTGTGGAAATATGCAAAGGACTAAATCCTGAAGATTTTATTCAGGGTCCAAAAAGCTAAGAAACCCATGAAGTTTATTGCAGGAATAAGCTATGCCACATTCTCCATTCCCAGACAGGGTAGGGACTGTGGAGCTAAAACCTGTGGCCAAGAGAATCCTCCCACTCCAAAGTCCCCTTGGGCTGTCATGGTATCTCTCAGTCTGCCATGGAATAGGGTCAAGGACCAAGTGAAACCACAATATTAGAGCATGTTTATTGTTCTCCAGTAGATTTTATAATCAGAGGACAGAAAAGGTGAGTAAGATGCAAAAGCAGCAGAGCAATTTGTCTTCTGCCTGCAGTTGATGCAGTTTTCACAGAAGAACTGAACAATTGATTCAGTGTAATGCTGAATTTTAATCAAATGGGAGAATAAGCCAACTTTTAATCAAGATTTTCCATAATGGATTATTTTCTTAATTGAATGAGTTCAGGAGACAAACAAATACAGCCTAGTGCTCAATGGCATTCTTCAAATATTGGTAAGCTTTCAATCTCAAATCACAGTGAAAGGCTCTGGAATAAAACCTCTACAGAGCACAGCTGAAGGTTACATTCATCTTCTTAAAATAATCCGGGGTATGCAGGGAAGACCACTGCCAAATTAATTCATATTTCAACACAATTATGCCTACTAAAATGTACACTAAGGAGACCAATTTTAAAGGTCAGTTGTAGGTCTAAATAGGAAGCTAGTTACCTTTTTTTTATCTCTCTATATGTACAAAAGATAGAGTGATTTGGAGAAATAATTTACAGAAATGTGGATTGACTCTCAGTAAAGGTGGGAAGACCTAAAATCAAGAATTTACAAAAATTTTGAGAAACAGAACCCCTGACTGTGTTTAAGTGTATTTTAGAAAATACGGTAAAATATTTTATTTTTAAAAATCGAAAATATATTTGTAATTATGACTGTGAAGCACAAGTAGCACAGTAGATGTATTGTTTTGACACATTACTCTTAAGAGACAAAAAAATGTATTGTCAGTGCAGGTGTTAAGACAACCTCTTAATGGATTTACCCCAAGGAATGATAAACTTTCAAAGACAGCAGGAAAAGTTAAAAGAAAGTCCATGAATTCCTACTCTCTCTGGATAAAGCACAGAGTGATTCTATAGTTTATCAAAACTCCACAGAGGGGTTTTATTTATCAGTCTTTGAGTTGATCTTGCTCAAACGTGTTTTTAATTCTAAAGAATTATAAATTGCATGAAAAGAATCTGTTTGGAAATTTCTCACAAAAGCGCTTTTGCTTTAGGGATGTCAAACCTAGCAGGTTTCTTTAGGATACTTTCCCAACAAAAACAGGGAAATATTTTCTGATCTGCCAAGGGAATTGAAAGCAGTGTCCTCCCTCCTGCAAAATGTGCCTTGAGATCTTTAATTATCACCAGCGCATGTGAGCCATTAGACTAAAGCTGATCCAAGGCATTTGCTCCCAGAGCACACAAACTCGTTGGTTTGGTTTGGTTGTGAGAAGGACATTTCTACTCATCTGCAGAGCCCTTAAAGTCACATCTACATTTTCTTTGAAGGTCTTTTATTTTACATGTAAAGTTCTTGACCTAAATGTTTCCAATCTATGGAAGGTGAATTTTTGCAGCTCTGTTTGGAGAAAATTCAGTAAAATATTAAAGACAGCGTGATACTGGTATCTGGTCCATTCTTCTTACTAAAAGCATCACACTGTCTTCTAGATAATTTGTTTTAAAGCTTGCAGCAGCTTATAGCATACACTATAAAATACATTTCTTCTTTACCAGTAGTCAAATCCAAATCCTATTTTTGAGTTTCTGTGGAGTTTCCCTTTTTTAGGTAAATAACACTGAAACCCCCCCACCAAATTCATGCCATTGAATATTAGTAGAGATCAGTATTTGATCAACATTCTCTTTTTCTGTCTCCTCATTCTCACAGCAGTTATGGCTTATGCAGAGCTGAGTGAACAAGTCAAAAGTGCCACACATTTCTGAGGATTTTTCTGCTTGTTTCATCCCATTCTCCAAGAACTTACTCTTCAGCTGGATACCTGTCAGAAACACTATACTATCACTAAATTATAGGACTGATAAGTAACCAAAGATGTAGAGACTGATTAGGGATAAAATCTATAGTTTAATCACTAAATGCTGTAAAATTGATAAAGAAAAGTTACATTTATATTTTAATTGTAGGTAAGGTTAATTCTCATGTACAAAAATAAGCCAAGCAAATAAGTCTTTCCTCCAGAATAGGGCAGAAGTAATTATCCTTTGATGGCATCATCCTTTGATGTATTTGGTGCTATGAACCAAATTCTGCCCTTAAATACGTATAGAATTTACTGTTTTATAGGAGTATGACTATACTCAGAAAACAACATTATTTAAATTAAAAGCTCTAAAACTCCAGACTGCTGTCAATTCAAAAAACTCATTTACCAATAATCAAAATTTTGCTTGAAGACTTTAAAGAAACTTTGATTCAATAAAAGGTTTTATTTGAAAGTCCGCTAATAACTGAAATCAAGACAAAACTTTTCCACATAAATCCAGAGGGATGATTCAGAACTGATATAATCCCAAGCATTGAAACATGTATACTGTGAATTTTATTTACTAGTAGGTGGAAACTGCTGCCAAGCATTACAGCAAATGCCATTATTTGAACTGAAAGGACAACTGCTCTCTGAGCTCTGGAGTTAAGATTAAACCATCTTATGCATATTAAATAATCATAGCTCATTAAAATATATTAAAGGAGTTACAAATTATAGTTCCAGAGTTCTGCAGACTCTATAACCAGATTCACTCACACTTTAGTGGATGAACTGAGGACAAATGTGCAAGGGTAAAAAAAAACAAATATAAAAAAATACTGAACAGCTATTGCATTGTTTGGGGCAAAAAATACCAGATGTGTATAAGGAACAGTCTAGTCCTTTATTGCAAAATGTCTATAGTTTAACATTCTACCTGTGGCATTAGCTATAAAAAGGATACTTTTAAACCCCTAAGTAAGTAGGATAATAGTATCCTAAATCTAATAAAATGTGACATCAGATATCAGAAAATATGATTTTCTGCCAACCAGGCTGGTAAGCTACTTTATGTGACACTTTTCAAAAAGAGAACATTCTTCCTGTGTCTCTTAACATTGTGTCTGAAGGGGTAAACTGCCAGTTAGGGGACATGTGTGACGATGAAGAGACCCTCTGTGCAGCTGACATGTTGTCCACTCATGTATGGCTGCATGTCACCTCATTTTTGCTGTTGTAGGACCTGGGGCAAGTATTTGATGCAATACTGGCTTTTTTCCTTCTCACTCAATATTTATTTTATCTTGCTCTTGCCAAAGCTCTGTAAAACTGCTTTGATAGGGAGAGAGATTTTTTCTTTTATTTTCCCTTTTCTCACCTTTTTTTTTAATTATTATTTATTTGTTTCGGTTCGGGTGTTTTTTTTTTTAGTTTTGTTTTTTGGGGTTTTTTTGTTTTGCCTAATACCTTTCTAAGGTTCTTCAAACTCATAAGGGATCAGAGACATTAGCATCTTTCAAGTGATACTCAATACCTCATGGGATATGTAAGTGACTCTGGCATATTTTACTACAGTATACATGACAGAAAACTAATGGATGTTGGCCTGACTGGGAGAAAAAGAAGCATGTTCTTTGTGCAAGGAAGATGTGTGCTCCAGGATGCACCCATTTTCCATCAGCATGCACAGTTCCCCCTGCACAAAACAAAATTTCAGAGGATAAGTACACTGCAGAGTCCCGTTTCCCTCCTGTCTCCCGTACCCATGCTGGGATACTAGGAGGAGGGAAAACAATCACGTTATTCTTCAGTCAGTCCATACCAACCTCCCTCACTCATGGTGCCAGCAAGCTGGTGCCTTCCTTCACATCTCCTGGTGGGTTGAAGAGACACTTCACCACTTGGTCACAACTGAGAGGACCAACTCGGGGTTTAAATAAGCCAAACAGGCTTAAATCACTGATATCAGGACACACTTGATCCCTTTTCTGTCTCCTTGGTTCCACAAATAGCAGGAACAAATTGTTTCTACACCACATCTTGATGTGCTTACATTTATCTTCATAAAACTTCAATATCAGTTTAGCTGAGGTGCTTGCTAATCTGGAGCTATCAACCCACATTTCATGTTCATATGTCAGTCTGAACCTTGAAGAGCAGAACTGGATGTGAAATCATGATCTGTATGGTACTAATTATTTTTTCTTTTTCTGTTAAATTAATAGCAGAAGTAGTAATTAAACCTTTTGGTAGCTTTCATTTACCCTGGCATAATTTTGCCAAAGTAAGACACGGAAAAGTGACTGTCATGCAACAACTGAAGCTTTCTCCTGTCCCCCCTTGAAAACCTGATTCCCTGAAAGAGAGCTGAGTTAGGAAGGGAAACTTGTGAATTGCCTATGCCTGAATGGAGACTGAAATGATCAAAGTTGCACAATCTTTTCAGGTAAAATATATATGTTGGCAGCTGTGTACATAGCTGAAGACTTACAGATATATTGTGTAAAAACCATATATACGGTACTGTCTGATTGCAAATAGTGGCAACGGTAGTCAAGACAGCTCATTTTAAGAACCTCTTGACAGATGCTGTCAAGTTAGTACTTGTACAGACAGGATAGGAGCATTGTATGGGAAGAAATACAGAGATATGTGTGGAATTACTATTCTTATTCACACATGACCATTTCACCTGCCCTCAGTCTATTAGGCCACCAATTTTACAACTCCTAGACATTTACACAGCTTTGAATGTATTCTGTTACGCAAATGCAAAAGCTTTTTTTTTTTCTTTTTCCATATGAAATGAGAAATGAGAGAATTCCTTTCAATGTTAGAAGGGAAGACATTGGAAGAAGAATTTGTAGATAAAGACTCAAGGTAAAATACAGTCAGTTTCATCAAGATAAGGGTGGGTAAATAGTGCCAGCAAGTTATTTTAAAACTTTATATAGTATTTGGAGGATCACTTACCCATCAAATATATTGTGTTTGTAAAGAAAACCTGATATTATTATGAAGTATAAAGATTTTATTGTCAGTCATCTCAAATGACCTCATCTCCATTCTAGTCATATGGAATATTCTGCAGGTGCTTGTAGTGAATTTTGAACCCTTAAATTACCTTATTACAAGAGAGCTTTCATAATTGTAAGTCCACTGAAATTTTCCTATAGTAATAAATACTTCTGTCTCTATAATGAATGCTTTTTATACTTTGCATGGCTTAATATTTATCTTCCATTCACGTGCTTGACAGGCTTGGTTATTCAACTGGATGCCATACATTATACAAAAATAACTTTTATTTATGTCAAGAGCTGGAAACAGTCTACTTCTCTTCCGCAGCAGTTTGTAGAAAGAAGTATACTGTAAATGCAAACTGTGAGCTTATGATATATGGGGCAGAAGGAAAGGCAGTGGTGGCTCTGCCCAGACACTATATGGATTTCAAGCAGCACTAGGATCTTTGTGTCCAACTTCATGTGCTCATCTTTCCCTCTGCACTAGAACCTCACATTGCTGTACCATGCTCTGAGTAAAAGAATTATTTTTTCCAGAGAATAATTGTCCCATCATAAAACACCTTTGCAACACAAAAGTGGCATAAGGGAGTCACAGAGGTGACAGCACTCAGCTGACATATTTTGAAGTTGTCATTTGTTAGCAGTTACAAAACCACATGTTAGCAGTAGTCATGATCTGTATGGGAAATTGGGTGGATGTCCTTGAAGGTCTAATTATAATAATACTGAGAGACAGAAAGTGTTTACATGTTGGGTTTTTATTTCTTTGAATGCTTCTTCAGAGGCATTAGTGTCATTTAGTCCAAAACCTTGCAGCATTTCCTAATCTTCATTTTTTTTGTGCCTGGGTCAAGTAAGTAGGTTTGTACCGAACTTGCTTGGAGAGGCAGTGTCTGCAGTGAGGGGTGCATGCCATAGCCCCACACCTGCCCTGTGGTCAGCCAGTGGTGGCCTCTGGGGTGGTAGAGACGTGACAAAGAAGGGCTGTGCTTTGACTTCACAAGCTTCAGTTTTTTTCTGCCATCGCTATTAGAAATTATATTTTTCTTTTTTTGCATTTTATGAGCATTTTAATTATAGTTTCCCTATTTCAGTTCTACTAAATATGAATGAAGCAGGTGAAGTGTAGCCCAGTTGGAGCATTATACTGTTTAGTGCTGGTTACTATCTTTAGCAGAGAAGCTGGAATTCATTCTCATCTCATTTGCTGAGCGCTCTATCATTAAAGTGTCATTGAGAACTGACACCACTTAATTTTAGCAGCTTTCAATTCTCGTTTGCAGCAAGAATAGCTTTAAATGGAGAGGAGTGCAAATTACAGAGAGAGGGATATTTTTACACCACACTCAGCATTTTATCAAACAAAGCAGCCTCACGGGGAATAGGGGACAATACATTATAAAACCAAACTCTCCTCTGATGCTGGTAAATGGGTATTTAATCTTCCTATTGCAGGCATCCACTCTGATGAGCCTGTAATGAATATACTGACTGGGACATTATCTGAGCTGTTGTGTTTTCCTATATCCCAAAATATCCTTTAGTTTTTATTTCAGGTGTGGTCAAAAAGCAAGCTGGGAAGCTCAGTTGCTCCCTGCAGACTATAAAAGAATCTGTACCTTTCTGCAGGCAAACCAGTTTGGGATGTATTTTCCCTTCTCCTCTTCATTGCATAATTACTTTTTCCTCCCAGCACAGTTTGAACACTTAAGGGGTTAAGAAAATCACTTACTTGGGATCAGTGGCAAATTTTAACCCATTCAGCTTGGCTTCCCTGTCTAATTGGATGTAAGATATTCTCTTGCACTATGTCTTGAGACATTGCCTTTCTGCTGGAAATCTGGTACTGAATGGATGCTAGATTTACCTCTGTTAATATGTTACCTGTTCTCATCACTTATATATGTAAAATTTAAAACTTCTAGCTACCGGATTATATGATTTTCCTGGAGTTAAGGTACATTTGATTTAGGTAGGTGGATGATGGTAATTTACTTTGTTGCCAGAAATGTTAATAAATACCTTTTTGGGGTAAAATATTAAAATAGTTTTAACTATGGATAAACATGTATTTGAAGGCATATATATAGCATTATAAAACTTAACATTAATGCCCATAACAATATCACCTTAAGGCAGTGCTTATCTGCTGTTCTGTAGGAAGTCAGTACTCTGAGGTTGGAAGAAATTCAGGCAGTCATCACAGTTATCACAGAAATTACAGTGCCCATCAATCTCCCCATCACTCTAACCTGTGGTGGTGCCACTTGATTGAAATATTATTAATCCAGTTTGGATTAAACTTATTTTAACAAACTCTGTTGATTTTTTACACACATTTTCTTCCTGATGGTTTCACTGCAGAAAGTTTTAAGAATAATTTTATGCCCAAGATGGCTTCGTTTGGGCATGATATGAGACCCTTTGAGGATTTTTGTCCTTTAAGTACTGATGTTTCCCTGATCCTTATGTTCATTTTAACAGAATTTCCGCCTCACAGTTTTTTGTGTGTTTGATGTTTATGATGTGGCTTTCCTCTTCTCCTACCTGCTCACGTTCCTGATGGACTCACATGACAGTTGCTCACAGCTATTAACTCCTCTGCCAGGGGTAACAGTGTCATGTTGCATATCTTAGAGAAAGGTGCTAGTAATGTGCTGCTGTGCCACCACATCTTGTTTCCCTTTTGGAGAGAAAGAGGGGAGGTGGAGGTAAGTGCCCACTGAATGTCCCATGACCCAGCTGGTGCCAGAGTGGGAAGGTGATGGGTGGATAAGCTGTGAGGCAGCGTGCAGATGAGTAATGAAGTGACAATTTAAAACAGGGAAGAATCTGAAGGGCCAGCCAGGGATTGACGTTGCAATTAATTCTCCTAGTCTGATGTTTCATTGGGTTGCTGCATTTTGACTCGATTACTTGATGGAGCGTACTGGGGGTGAAATGATGTTATGGGGTGTTGAGAGTCTGAGTTCAAAGGACATTCTACTATCCACTGTTAATTTCTCATCTAACTGAGAGGTAAAAACTTAATTCTGCATCATGTCTTTCCATGAAACTAAAGTAACACCATGGCTCAAACTTTCCATTTTCAGAAACAGTAATTTCATCCAACATAACTTTTCAAAGTGTTTTGTTTTTATTTAAACTATTCACTCTCTACAACTCCCTGAAAGGAGGTTGTAGCCAGGTGTGGGTTGGTGTCTTCTCCAAGGCAGTTATCAGTAAGACAAGAGGGCATGGTCTTAAGCCTTGCCAGGGGAGGTTTAGGTTAGATATTAGGAAGAAATTCTTTACAGAGAGGGTAATCAGGTGCTGGAATGGGCTGCCCAGGGAAGTGGTGGATTCTCCATCCCTGAAGGTTTTTAAGATAAGACTGGATGTGGCACTCAGTGCCATGGTCTAGCAACCACGGCAGTGTTGGATCAAGGATTGGACTTGATGATCTCAGAGGTCCTTTCCAACCTGGCTGACTCTATAATTTCCAGTAATTGCAATCTTTGATATTTTACTCTTAGTATAAGATATTTCTACCTGTAGGGTTTCATTGTCAGGCTTTTCACTGGCATAATTTTGTGTCCTCTTGAGCTTGCATTTGACACTAGCTCAAATAGCATTGCTGCATCTCTCCTCCTTGGTCCCTTTAGAGTTTCATGTATCTCATTGAAGTCACTCATAATATCCTCTTTTCCAAACAATACAGACCTACTTTTTTTAACCTTTCTGAATATATAAGACCCTTGAGTCCTTATATCATTCTGGATGCCCTTAGCATTGCCTCCTTCCATTTTTATGATACTTTTATTTTAAAAGTAAAGCTAAGACCATACATTTTACTGCAAATGTATGACATTACTATCATTATTATTATTTCTCTTTTAGCTAGCGCTTGATATCTCCTTTTTTTATTTATTCTTGAATTATATTTTGGTTTATATTTTTTAATTACTTCTGTAAACAGCTGTCTAGGAAGACTGACTTTGGTCTTTGTTATGCTGATTCTTAGAGTTCTGCAATGTATCCTCTGACTTGTATGGATTTATCCTATTTTGGATTACTACAACAGAAATCAGACTCCAGTCTCTGCATCACTGCAGCGGAGCTTTGAATGCTTATGTTTCTCCCTTTCCTTTTAGCACATCACATTTGAATTTTGTCCATCCAAAAGACCTCTTTATTACATTGCAATTTTACATCATGGTAGGAACAGGTTGAAGAAGCTTGGTGTGGCATGGGAGTCACAAATTTTTACCTCTTTGAGAAGTGTGTAAAGTCATAAAGTGACTGTAAAATGTTGCCACCTCTGAGAACGAGGAGTGGTACTTATGAACATAGCTGTGAAGGGGAAGGAAGGTGGACTGGTATCACTGAGATTGCTGTCAGTAGCAAAATCACCTAAACCTTGTACACTCAGCCTCTGTTCCTGCTGTGACAGCACAAAGCAGGATTGAAGAGACACTTGGCCATGGACGAAGCACAATTTCAGACATGCTCGAACAGCAGACAGAGTCATAACTTAGGCCATCAGAGCATATTTTATAGAAGTAGGGAATGCTGGCTTTTTGTTGCAAAATGCTAGTAAAAATCAAGTGGTTCTTAAAATAAAAATGTGCCAGTGTGTTTGATGGATAAATTGGACTAAAATGGAAACTCAACTCCAGTTTAAGACTTCGTCTGAATTTAAAAGAGTTCTTGTCTAGTACAAAAGTAATGTTTTCCTCTTAAATATTTACAATACTGTTGTTAACACCAATATTCCCAACTACAAGGGCTGAGAAAGATCATATGGTAAAAAATTGAAATGTCTGAGCTTCTCCATTGTCAGTGTAGAAGAAAGGGGTCAAATGTCAGTGAGAGTCAAGTTTCTGATATATTTTCCCCATCTGTCAGATCTTCAGTGGTACATGTTTTATTTAAAGTCTGATTTACCATTTCCCTTGTATATTGAGTCATTTTTCGTCTGATGGCCTTATAGCATCAAACAGGAAAAGAGAAATTTTTTAGAAGATGCTCAAATTTGACAGTAATTACTGGCAATACGGTCATCAAGTGGGAAACTCCATTATTTTTGGAGCATTTAAAACAACAGATTTTCAAAGTAAGAGTTTTAAAGGTAAGAGTTTTCAGGACATGAAGTTTACTTTCTCCAGTTCTTCAGAACATAGTCAAGAAGAAAACACAGGTTTCTATGTTCTTTGTTACTTCTCTCAATGCTAAGAACAAAAGAACAATTTCTTCATGATACTTGATGTACTTAATTCTGAGGCATCCTAATTTTTCTTTGCATCCATAGATTAAAATTAATATAAGGTTATGTAAAGGTGCAGGATAGATCCCACTTAAAACTGAGAAAACTTCTTTATATGGTTAGCAGAGAACCAATCACCAGTTTCTGTCTTGTCTGTTATTTAACAGGGCTTTTTCTGCTTTCAGAGGAGAGGAGCAATCAACCTTTATGTCTGCTTAGACCATGGTTTCCCTCTCTGCTGATAATGTTAACAAGAGTTCCAATTATTGTCAATCATCATGGCATTTTCGCTAACATGAATACCAACAGCAGTGACTCATTTCTTATATGGTCACCAGTTTTTGTCATTCTCGACCTGATCCAGGTTTGCATCAGCAACTGACAAAAGAAATGTTCCACATACCATTACCAGGTTCTTCAATCATCCAATCTGCTCAGTCACTCTGAATTTATTGACCACTTCTTTTGGTATTGTTTTTATTTCCCCAGTAGTATTTCCTTCTTTTCTACAATAGAAGAGGTGTGAAAAGAGGAAAGTTTAACCTCGTTTACTGATTTCATTACTTCAGTTGTGTGACAATGAAACTCACTGAATCAATTGACTTGTGATGTGAATATATTAATGTGATGAGTCAGGTCTACAGTTCTTTGAAACCAGTAATTTCCACTAGCTTTTTGCTCTACAGTGATCTTTGAGCATCTTTACTCATACCTTTATCTT